>NW_019201370.1:0-202 GCF_002260705.1 Seriola dumerili
TCTGTCACCTGTCCGCTGTGCATCAACCCGGCTACAGGACGCGACAGATCTGTTTTACCAGTTAGCACCGCGGCTAGCAGCTAGCAGCTCACTGTTTCTGTGTGTGTGTATGTGTGTGTGTGTGTATGTGTGTGTGTGCTGTGATAAACATGTGATGACATCGCTCGTTGTGTGTCCTCAGTCTGAACAGAAACGAGCTCAA
>NW_019201371.1:0-475 GCF_002260705.1 Seriola dumerili
CAGTCATCCACTCATCCAGTCATCAAATCATCAGTCATCCGCTCATCAGTCATCCACTCATCCAGTCATCCACTCATCAGTCATCCACTCATCAGTCATCCATTCATCAGTCATCCACTCATCAGTCATCCACTCATCCAGTCATCTACTAATCCACTCATCAGTCATCCACTCATCCACTCATCCACTCATCCACTCATCAGTCATCTACTCATCAGTCATCCACTCATCAGTCATCCACTCATCAGTCATCTACTCATCAGACATCCACTCATCAGTCATCCACTCATCAGTCATCCACTCATCTAGTCATCCACTCATCAGTCATCCACTCATCAGTCATCCATTCATCAGTCATCCACTCATCAGTCATCCACTCATCCAGTCATCTACTCATCCACTCATCAGTCATCCACTCATCAGTGATCCACTTATCCAGTCATCCACTCATCAGTCATCTACTCATCAGTCATCC
>NW_019201372.1:0-117 GCF_002260705.1 Seriola dumerili
GCCAGACAGGGAAACAGTTTAACAGGGTTTATTGTAAATGATGAAGCAGGAACGAAGGAAATCCGGAGTTCAGAGATAAACCAAAAGTTGTGGTGGAGAGTGCTGATCTGGAGGCTG
>NW_019201373.1:0-121 GCF_002260705.1 Seriola dumerili
CTTATCTTATTGTGTTTAAATCAAACCACGTCTGTTTCTAAAAAAAAAAAAACTAATGAACAACAGACAATTAATGAACTCCGTGTGAAGGTGACTCTCATCAGGGAGTGATGCTCAAATG
>NW_019201374.1:0-121 GCF_002260705.1 Seriola dumerili
ATCTTAAATTTCAGGAGCCGGCTGCACAAAACAACTTAAGTTTTTTACTTAAGTATGACACTTAAGGTGTAATTTCTCCTTCGCTGAGGGAGTTATTTAAGGGTGTTGCACAAAATTGCTT
>NW_019201375.1:0-207 GCF_002260705.1 Seriola dumerili
TCTCTCTCTCTCTCTCTGTCTCTGTCTCTCACACCAGTCATGGTTGTTAGCATCTCTTTGTGGTCATCTTGTGGCTCTATGACTAATTACTCCAAATAAGAAACCTGAACAGTCACTTCACACAGACACACAGGTCCACGGGCCACTGAACCTTTCGGGCCCCTGGGTCCGTCCCCAGTCTGTCCATTAGGTAATCCAACATGAGAA
>NW_019201376.1:0-237 GCF_002260705.1 Seriola dumerili
TGACTATTCTCGGCATCATGGCCTACGATAGATTTGTTGCTATTTGCCAGCCTTTACACTATCACAGTAAAATGACGTTCAGGATGGTGAGACATCTTTTGAGTTTTGCTGTGCTCTACCCTGCATTTGCATGTGGCCTCTGTCTCTATCTCACTGTCCGACTGCCTTTGTGTGGGAATAAACTGCACAGGATTTTGTGCTCTAACTGGTCTGTGGTTCGACTGTCCTGTGTGGACA
>NW_019201377.1:0-155 GCF_002260705.1 Seriola dumerili
GGCATAAAAAGTCATAGTATAGTAAGGCATAAAAACCTCCCAAAAAGTAATAAAATAGTAAGGCATTAAAACGTCCCAAAAAGTAATAAAATAGTAAGGCATAAAAAATCATAGTCTAGTAAGGCATGAAAAGTCCCAAAAAGTCATAAAATAGT
>NW_019201378.1:0-105 GCF_002260705.1 Seriola dumerili
TCCACAGAGACTGACGGTGTGATGGAGTCACGGGGGAGCGGCTCCCTGACAGAGGGTGGAGGCGGGGAGGGTGGAGGCGGGGAGGGTGGAGGTGTCTCGGTCGCT
>NW_019201379.1:0-203 GCF_002260705.1 Seriola dumerili
AAAAAAAAAAAAAAAAGGCCACAGCTGCCATCAGGTCTGCCAGGAGCTGGGAGCGACGGTGTAAACAGCCAGAGAGATAGCTAGAGATGTCAGAGAGCCAGGACTGAAAGGGGGAAGACTTAATGCAGCGTACAAGGCTCAGGTGTAGTGCATCAGGCTGATCCCAGCATCCAGCACCTGGAAGGATATCAGCAAAAAAAAAA
>NW_019201380.1:0-115 GCF_002260705.1 Seriola dumerili
CAATTTCTAAATGGCCGCCGTTTCTTACACAAGAAACACATGTTTTACCACTGAATCTTCCCCATGATTTGATACTACAACTATTATGTTTATGGGGGCCTTTAATTTGAAAAAT
>NW_019201381.1:0-126 GCF_002260705.1 Seriola dumerili
CCCTCCCCTGCTTTTTTCAAGGTGAAGATAGTCTATAGAAACCATCTCAAATGGTGCTGTTGCGGGTACATGACACATAGGTGTTCAGCTTTGCGCTGCAGGTTTTTTCTGGATGTTGCATGTACA
>NW_019201382.1:0-132 GCF_002260705.1 Seriola dumerili
TGAAAAATTTGGCCTGAAGGTGAAATATAAAAGGAGAAAAGCAGAGGCCCAAGAACAGAGCCCTGTGGGTCTCCATATCTCACATCAGAATATGTTAATAAAATGTTATTCTAGGAGACATACTGTGTTCTG
>NW_019201383.1:0-146 GCF_002260705.1 Seriola dumerili
GAATACATTACAATATAAACTTTCAGTCACCTTATATTTTATCTTTATGGATTATTTATCAAGTAATGCAATTGTAAATTAACTTGAAATAAAAGTGTGAATTAAAGTGTTTTGTGACTCTTCATTTTACTGGAAATGCGTGTCTT
>NW_019201384.1:0-299 GCF_002260705.1 Seriola dumerili
ATGTTTTTATACCTTATCATCGTATGTCATTTTTTCACGTTTTTTGCCATAGTATACTATGTCGTTTTTTTCTTACTTTTAAGGCCTTACCATACTATGACGTCTTTATACCTTAATATTCCATGACGATTTTATGTCTTACTATACTATGACGTTTTTAGACAATTTTATGCCTTACTATGACATATGTGTCACCTATAAGAGGATATATCATAATGACAAATATACATACTCTGTATATTTGAAGATAGTTTATAAGGTATATGAAATACTCATAGTAAAATGCAACTTTATTAAAA
>NW_019201385.1:0-140 GCF_002260705.1 Seriola dumerili
CCACACATTGTCTGTTCTCCCACTCAACTTTCTCTTGTTCAAAGTTTGAACACAATATTTATACAGAGCTTTCCCGTTCAACATGTAGAGGTCTGCAGATGCAGCATTTTTATAAACCAACAATGGTCCCGTCAGTCCAG
>NW_019201386.1:0-109 GCF_002260705.1 Seriola dumerili
CCTTACATGTGAAGAATATAGAGTATGATTTGAGGGCTGTCGCGTCTCTGTATCACCACAACGCTTCATTTATGGACTGTTGTGACATATTTCACCAAACAAGCGGAGA
>NW_019201387.1:0-105 GCF_002260705.1 Seriola dumerili
ATCATTTGCCTTTATGCTTAACGATTCCCTTATTGATGCTTTCCACCTGGTTCCGCGTGCTTTACCAAACAATGACGTCACGCCTTCGCGAGATGCAGTCAGCGC
>NW_019201388.1:0-111 GCF_002260705.1 Seriola dumerili
ACCAGGAGAAAAAAACTGAACATATAAACTTTGCAATTGTAGAATTCAATTATTAATCATAAAAACTAAATTTTAACATAATGACAGTGGAGTGGATTTTAACACGAGTCT
>NW_019201389.1:0-151 GCF_002260705.1 Seriola dumerili
CTTTTAAAAACATTTGGGGACACCCGAGTGGATACACAGTTCAACGAACAGGTGCACAGGGAAACAAAGCTGCACAATGAAATGGTGAAGAAAAACAGAATACTAAACTGCAATTTTGCAATTTAGTGTACTATCTTGTTAAAGCTTGCCT
>NW_019201390.1:0-103 GCF_002260705.1 Seriola dumerili
CCCGGCGTCGCTCTGGGGCTCGGGAGATGTCGGTCCACTCCATACAGGAACAGGCTGTCACTCCCATATAGCACTGCAGAGCCGCAAAAGCTGTTCGCAGCCA
>NW_019201391.1:0-297 GCF_002260705.1 Seriola dumerili
ACAATGTTACAATCCATTGCTTCACATGAAATAGGATAAAAAAAATTTTAAAAAATCACAGAAACGCAAACAATTTGACACAAAGCTAGACACAGCATTTAAGCTAGCTACATACTTGTTAGTATGAAGCAGTAGCATCATTCACAAAGATATAAATGCTTAAATGTTCGTCAATTTTGGCATGCTGTACTACAGTAGCTAGAATATATTGTGGGTATATTACATATAGCCACGGCTATAACAGCGTTGTCAACACATATTGTGGGTATATTATGTATACACCTAAAATGTAACCAT
>NW_019201392.1:0-128 GCF_002260705.1 Seriola dumerili
AAGGTTGAAACACAAGCAGACGTTTTCAGTAAATTAGATAAAAAAAAAAAAAAAAAAATCAAATCAGCAGTAAATATTGAGAATAAAATGAGTTAAAGTCAAACATTAAAGGCTGCATAAATCTCCTA
>NW_019201393.1:0-154 GCF_002260705.1 Seriola dumerili
GAATGCCCAACAAGAACAAATTGAGCAGCAGAAGGCCATACTTCAGCAGTCTTTCCTCACAGAGAAGGAACTGTTGCTGAAAAGAGAAAAGGCCGTAGAAGATGAGAAAAAGAAGCTTGAGAAACACCTGGAGGATGAAATGAATAAAGCCAAA
>NW_019201394.1:0-127 GCF_002260705.1 Seriola dumerili
AGGTGAATGCAAACATGACTCCACATGAATCATTGCAGTAAGTGTTTCCTTTGCTTCAGAACCTTTGTATATCACTGAAGAAACAACTAGATGTGTTTCTGCTGCCCCCAAGTGGTCAAAAAGATCC
>NW_019201395.1:0-947 GCF_002260705.1 Seriola dumerili
AAGACACATTGAGGATGCATTTGAGATCCAATCACTCAGCCGATACAAGTGTGTCCCGTGCCACAGTGAAAGGACCACGTACTCGGCTGATATCCTGTGTGTGTGGTGTGTGTGTGTGTTACTCACAGAGAGAGGTGATCCACAACAGTTTGTAAGATGATGGAATGACTTCCTTTCCTACTGAAGTACCCCATTGTTGGAGGGGGCAGGGATGGGCAGACAAGAGCCATCTATTGCTCCCCCACGTTTGGGAACCCTCATCTCTCCTCAAAGCCTTCCATAATCTCCCGTCATCTGTAGCCTCCAGGCTAGTAATAAATTGGCGCTGAAGTGTGCATGTAAGACGACGAACGTGTCAAACACATTTTTCCAATGCCAAACAACTTGGACAGTGTTTTGAAGTCTGTACCCAATGCAAGGACAATTGTCACCACAATCCTCTTCTCCAGTTGTACATCAGTGCAGAAATGTGCACTGCTGTGTAGGAGTTGTCACAGTTTCTCACATATGAAATCAAATGTATGTGTTTATTTGCATATAGAGTGAGGAAGTGAAACACTAGTCACACCAGACATATGTGATGCATTTTAATGGCAGGTGTGAACTGATCTAATTAGAGCTGTCCACTTATGATCGGATCACCCAACACACATGTTGATGCCAGGCCTGAACAGGACCTTAAACCGCTCCCTAACTGGAAAAGTTAACAGCTAACTTTTATTATGTGGTTGGTTTGGTATCATATTTGACTTGAACTACATTTTTTCCAAGAAACATCACTATCAACAAGTATTGGTGTGAACTAATATAACAACATGTCCAGTTATTGTAAATTAAGTATGCAGAACAAATTTGATAGAATTCCACTCGTATCTCTAAATATTAATTTGCCCTCCACAGCTGACTTCCGCTGCAAAGACCGTCGGAGCTGCGTCTCAAAGAGTCTG
>NW_019201396.1:0-103 GCF_002260705.1 Seriola dumerili
TAAATCACCTGTGCAAAAGCCTCTAAAACAATCAAAACCATGTGTCAAAACCTGCAAAGTCAGTCACTTCAACATTGTCACTAATGGATGAAACCTTTTCACC
>NW_019201397.1:0-172 GCF_002260705.1 Seriola dumerili
AAACAATAATATTCTTGTCCCACAGGTTTGGAGCGACAGAACAGCTGAAACATCAAGCAGACTGGAAATATGTAGCATTCTGTGATCAACAAGGAAAATGGAGAGGATTTCATGATTCAAGTCATAGTTACATTCACAAAAACTGGATCTGTGAGAAATAGATTTCCTGCTT
>NW_019201398.1:0-156 GCF_002260705.1 Seriola dumerili
AAAAAATCAATCTCTTGGCAAATTTATTCATGAAAATTAGTCAAGAAAATCATGTCTTCCAGTACTAACAATCATGAATGTTGAGATTTGGCTACTAATTTAAAACCTTTTATTCAGTCATGTATGCACCATTCAACAAGTCATTGATTGAATTTG
>NW_019201399.1:0-164 GCF_002260705.1 Seriola dumerili
ACTATTCAACTGTGATTTAAGATTTGAAAGTGTTTTTAACCCTGGTCTGTCAGAACATGGATTCTTTTAAAAAAAAAAAAATTAATTTTAGCTCTCTTTTAGATCTATTATAATTAATTGATTGGTTGATCGACATAATTGGATAATCGAAAATTATTGGCATT
>NW_019201400.1:0-209 GCF_002260705.1 Seriola dumerili
TAACAAAAATTGAAACTGAAAATAGATGTAGTAGCATTTCTTTGATAATTTGGTAGAAATAATAAAAATTTAAATTAAATATTAGACCAACATTTTTATTACACCCTAAAATATATACAATATTAATGTATATATTAGTGTTGTGTTAAGGTGGGACTGCACTTTTAGAGAAGAATTACTTGTACTGTATGTTTCAAGAATATATTAAT
>NW_019201401.1:0-123 GCF_002260705.1 Seriola dumerili
GTTTTTTTGAGATTTTTATGCCATACTATGACGTTTTTTTTTTACATTTTTTGGCCATACTATATTATGACGTTTTTTTTTTACATTTTTATGTCTAATTATACTTTTACTGTTTTTGACATT
>NW_019201402.1:0-316 GCF_002260705.1 Seriola dumerili
TGCTCACCTCAGGCCGTATCAAAGATCAGAGAGTTCATTCTCCAGAAGATCTACTCCTTCAGGAAGCCAATGACCAACTACCAGATACCACAGAACACTCTGCTCAAATACAGGTCAGCACATCCGATGTTTGAGGCTGTAAACTTCATGTATTTATCACCTCTTCTTCTTTATTAGTGACAAAATGACAAATTTATTCCAAATTTGCTTCCAACTACATTTCTTTCATGGAACATTTAATGAGATTCCACAGACCTTATCTCATTTGATCGGTGTCTGCTATTACATTATATTAGTCTATATTATTATTATTATT
>NW_019201403.1:0-211 GCF_002260705.1 Seriola dumerili
TTGTTACGTGAAGGTGACTTCATGTTCTGTATCCTAACACACTGAGATCTTGCAGATATGTATGATTCAATCCATTTCAGAGTATTTGGAGAGAAATTAAAGCTTGACAGTTTGGTCAACAGTATCTGATGGTTGATGGTGTCAAACGCTTTTCTGAGATCGATAAAAATAGCACCAGTGACACCACCTGTATCCAGCTTTAATTTTATGT
>NW_019201404.1:0-121 GCF_002260705.1 Seriola dumerili
GCAGAGTCCTGAAGGACATTCATGGAAGTTCATTTGTTGGAAGAAGTGTATTTTTTACTGTTCAAACTTACACGGTTTTGTCATCCATTTATTTTATAGGACCAGATCACGGAGCAGAGAG
>NW_019201405.1:0-100 GCF_002260705.1 Seriola dumerili
GTTCATTCCCCTGCTGCCTAATGCTACACTAATTACAACCTGCTACATCCATGGTATGGTCTACTGAGGTGGATGTTTGTCTGATGCTGCGTCATATTCT
>NW_019201406.1:0-119 GCF_002260705.1 Seriola dumerili
TTACCAAGTCGACAACAATGTTACGAAGTTAGGTGATAACCCTGGGCTGGTACTACGGTGGGTATCTTTCCAAGAGTCCTTTTGCTCCTCCACGTGCTACAGAGCCACCATAGAGCCAC
>NW_019201407.1:0-193 GCF_002260705.1 Seriola dumerili
ATATTTTGACATTTGGCTTACATTAGAATGGGGTGTCAGTGTTCCCAAATGTCAAAAGCTATCAAGTAAAAGCTCTGAAATTAAAATATGTTGTATAAGAGTTGATGCTGACTATTTCTGACTTTGTTCCACTCCCAAAGTATGCTCCTGAAAGAAGATAAGAAAGCAAAGGGTCTACAGAAATTATGACATG
>NW_019201408.1:0-117 GCF_002260705.1 Seriola dumerili
TGTGGGGTCCCGGTCCTTTTTTAGCAGTAGAGCAATATTGCCCTGATATAGAGTGTTGGTTAAGGAGCCCACTTCCCAAGAGCGATTAAATATACGGAGGATTAAAGGTGCCAGCAA
>NW_019201409.1:0-117 GCF_002260705.1 Seriola dumerili
TAAAAGGTCATTAAAACATCATACTATCGTAAGGCATAGCCTAACACAGTATAGTAAGTCATAAAAATGCCAATAAATGTAATAGTATAGTAAGTCATAAAAATGCCAAAAAACGTC
>NW_019201410.1:0-129 GCF_002260705.1 Seriola dumerili
CGCAGCACAGACGGGACCATGGTTCATGGACGATAATATCAGAGCGGGAATGGGGGACGGCTTTTCCAACTTGCCAATTGCTCGTCCAAGTGGATTATCTGCTTTTCGTCACGATGTGGGACGAATCCT
>NW_019201411.1:0-146 GCF_002260705.1 Seriola dumerili
ATTGAACTTTACATTCAAACACATACAGTGTGATAAGTTTATAAAGCGAACTGTTTAAGAACAAATGTTTCCCCGTGTCGTGTTGAAGATGGTTTCGTTTCCATATAGTTTAAGGCTCAGAGAGGTTTTTTAAATCCTAAATACAA
>NW_019201412.1:0-107 GCF_002260705.1 Seriola dumerili
ACAAGCGTTTAGCGTGTCCGCACAAGGACAAGGGAGTGATTGTCGGGAGTAGGCCTACGTGCGGCTCCGCCACGCCAGACGCAACCGCGCTAGTCGCGGACGCATCT
>NW_019201413.1:0-111 GCF_002260705.1 Seriola dumerili
AAATAAAATCATGTGAAGTAAAGAAAGACATTTCCTCACATCAGTCCAGTGACGCAGGAAGAAGTGAGACAGTGACTGTGCCAGTCAGCAAATACACTCTATTATTTTACA
>NW_019201414.1:0-111 GCF_002260705.1 Seriola dumerili
TGTTTTTAACTATCCCCAATGCATTTACTGTTCACATATGTCTTGCCTTTCAAAAGAACTAAAACCCAAGGGTAGGCTAGTCTTACTTGATCATTAGGGTGATAAAACCTG
>NW_019201415.1:0-101 GCF_002260705.1 Seriola dumerili
GAGACATAGGACAAGGACAGAGATCAGAGAGAGAGAGAGAGAGAGAGAGAGAGAGGATGGGTGGGAACAGGAGGATATTTTAAAATAAATAAAGAAGAAGA
>NW_019201416.1:0-102 GCF_002260705.1 Seriola dumerili
GTGAGCCAACTGACCTTTTCTCTGAATAGAGAGCACAAAAATTTGATTAATTCTATTAATTGTATTACTATTGGATAACTCTATGTTGATGGTTTTAGCTTC
>NW_019201417.1:0-159 GCF_002260705.1 Seriola dumerili
GTGTCCACTCTGGTTTTAAAACAAAGTTTCTAAAAAAAATGCACAGAGAGTTTATCACACTAAATAAATATTTAATAACTATTTTAGCTTCATTTTAATTGAACACAGATTCTTTAATCCGCCAGGATTTCTGACAGTGTCGATGCTTTTACTGTCTTC
>NW_019201418.1:0-121 GCF_002260705.1 Seriola dumerili
AGAACATGGAGAACCCAGAGAACATGGAGAACACAGAGAAAAGAGAACATGGAGAACCCAGAGAGCATGGAGAACAGATAAAAGAGAACATGGAGAATACAGAGAGCATGGAGAACACAGA
>NW_019201419.1:0-304 GCF_002260705.1 Seriola dumerili
TGTTAATTGTGATTCTGTTAATTATAATTCATGCAAACTTTATTGAACGGGTATTTAAAATGTGAATAATTTTCTGTTATAAGGTATTTGAAAGGTTACCAAAAATTCATTTTATCTTATTTCTGTTATAAATAAATACCTGTTAGGGATTTTTGTATTTAAAGCAACAGTTGTGTGGTGTCCTTATTAATTTGGCAGAACAGAATTCTTATACATATTAGTTCAATAACGAACTCAGGCCCAGTCCCTTTGTACTCCACAATTCCTGATAAATTTGCATAGATACATGGGACTAGGGTTACAT
>NW_019201420.1:0-388 GCF_002260705.1 Seriola dumerili
AAATCAACATTTGTTAACCTGTAAAATAAATCTGCATGATAAATTAAGTTTCTGCATGTGGAAAAATTATGCTTGTGTAGAAAAGATTTCTATTTCTATTTCTAAATCTGAATCTAAGATATGAACAAATGGTCAGTGGTGAGGTTAAACAAAGACATGTAAAATGAAGAAATGGTTTTCTCAACATCTGTGTCCTGATACAGAACAGAGAACTGTGTAAAACTCAAAAGTTCCCACAGTGTATGTGACACTAAAATTAGAGGGAATGTTGCACACTGAGTTTTACAGTTTTTCTGCTTATCTCTGTACACAGACATCCACAAAAGCATTTCTCCTTTCCCTGTCTTCTTTTAACCTCACCACTGATCATTTGTTCAGTTTTGATTCA
>NW_019201421.1:0-101 GCF_002260705.1 Seriola dumerili
TTTTTTTTAATTCTTTATTGGTGAAAAAAACTCAGACAAACAGAACATAGGGTTGGGGGCTTGCTTGCTAGCATTAGCATTAGCAGCTACCAAGAGATTGC
>NW_019201422.1:0-208 GCF_002260705.1 Seriola dumerili
GCTCAACAAACTCCTGGGCGGAGTGACCATCGCTCAGGGAGGCGTGCTGCCCAACATCCAGGCTGTTCTGCTGCCCAAGAAGACGGAGAAGACCGCCAAGTCCAAGTAAAGCCGCTGAACTCAGCGACACTCAAAGGCTCTTTTAAGAGCCACATACTCACCTCTCACAAAGAGCAGCTCCTCCCGTCTCTCAACAACCTGCACAACA
>NW_019201423.1:0-132 GCF_002260705.1 Seriola dumerili
CATGTACACCTCTTTCTTTTTTTAAAGATATGTTTGAGTTTGTATCGCAACACCAACATAACAGATAAGGGGCATAAGTAGATCTGTTCCCTATAAACATTTCAATTTCGAAAAGACCACCAAAGGCTAAGA
>NW_019201424.1:0-127 GCF_002260705.1 Seriola dumerili
TAAAACACCAAAAACTAATATTGACTTCTGTGATATTTGCAAGATTTTGTCCTATAGCAGAAAAAAAGGTGCAGCGTAGTTTTTTAATGGTGGATAAGTGTTTTTTATTTGTATTTATTTGTATTTA
>NW_019201425.1:0-138 GCF_002260705.1 Seriola dumerili
CATCCTATTTTTCCTCTGCTTTCAAGGTTATCTTTCCTCTAATTAGTAAAGCACTATTATATATTTTTACAACATTACAGAATAATAATAAAAAAAAAAAAATACAGAGCAGGCAGAGCAATGCAGTACCAGCCTGAG
>NW_019201426.1:0-101 GCF_002260705.1 Seriola dumerili
TTGCCTTACTATACTATGACATTTTTTTTGCAATTTTTATACCTTACTAAATTTTGTAATTGTTTTGTGTTTTTAATGCCCTAACATACTATGAAGTTTAA
>NW_019201427.1:0-114 GCF_002260705.1 Seriola dumerili
CAGCAGAAGATCGGGATCTGGCACATGATGTCGAGACTCACTGAAGACTGGATATGTGAAATGATTCTTTTAGCAAGAGTCAAGTCATCACTAAATCTCTTCCTGAAGTATTCC
>NW_019201428.1:0-128 GCF_002260705.1 Seriola dumerili
TAAAAATGTGATGGCTGCCTGGCTCTGCTGTCTTCTGTATACCGTGCTCAGAGTATTTTCATTTTACTGTCCACTTATAATACAGCATATTGATACTGTGATGTTTGTGCTTTGATTTAAATAAAACA
>NW_019201429.1:0-125 GCF_002260705.1 Seriola dumerili
ACACAGTATATCATCATCCTGACATCACATGACCTGGGTGAATTATATTAAATTTTTCAGGTCTTCAAAGCTGAATTATACACAAATGACTTTTCCTTAGTTGCATGTTGAGAAATTATCTTACA
>NW_019201430.1:0-962 GCF_002260705.1 Seriola dumerili
ACACACACACTGTCACTCTCACACAGACACTCAGAGTCCACTTGTTCGATCCACAGCAGGAGCTTCTCCCACTTTTTCACTAATTGAATAGAAAACTGCTTCAGCCCACTGCCTGTCGATTAGTGTGTTTGTAGATGTGTGTGTGTGTGTTTGTAAGTGTGTGTGCGAGCGGTGTGCGGACATCGAGGGGAATCCCTTTAGGTTGAGCGAGCGAGGTCGAGTCAGAATGAAGCTAATGAGATTAGTCAGAAAGTCGGGAATTAAAGTGTGCACTGAGCTCGATGGGAAGCTAATTTAATCAGAGGTCCTTGAAGGCGGCGCTGCGCTCGGGACAGATCAGCCGCTCTCAGCCGCCCTGATAAGAAGTCACAGTACAATGAGGTCGTTGACTGAGGGCCAAGTGAGGACGCGCTGCGATCACGTGTCAGAGAAGTGTTGAAGGAGAAACACACATGTGGACTGCAGCACCTGAATGCAGCACAGGCCTGAGGAGGGTATATATACTTTAATGGTCACTACCAGAATAAACAGCTTTTGGTTCATGTGGTTTATTCACCACAAACAGCCAATGTAGCAACTGTGCAGATGTTAGTTATGGGTACAAGCAAAAGATCATGGGCAGAGTGTGTCTGTGCTGCGAGTTTTTTGACCGCACCTTTTGTCAGTTTCTCCAGTCCAACAGATTTTGTTTTCAAAATAAATAACAGTCATTGTACGACAATTCGGAGCGCGTCTAACTGCAGGCGGCAGGTTTGGATCAAAGGATTGCCTATACGATGGTGATTATATGACACTAACATGTGGCAAACTTTACTGAAACTGATGGCTGCTGTCACTTTATATAGATTTTTTTCTATATGAGCTTTAGCATTTTATGTTTGTTTTTATGTTTGATGAAACTAATATACAAGAATGTTATTTTTTACCTGGCTGCAAAACATATTTCCCTTCAGAGGCAATAA
>NW_019201431.1:0-476 GCF_002260705.1 Seriola dumerili
TGACAGATCACAGATCTGTAATCTCCAGATCTATAATCTACAGATCTATAATCTACAGATCTATAATCAGTAGATCTATAATCTGATGTAAATATGGTGTTCACAGCAGATTCATCTGGTCACTCAGACTGAGATCACCTGAGCTTCAACATAATGGTGAAGTCAGTCTGAGACATTAAAGCTGTCGCTCTGAGAATCTGACGACAGGAAGTCAAGTGACCCCACCCTACTTCCTCTAGAGAACAACCACAGCTGCTGTTTTCACACGTCAAACTTCAGATGTATTTCTGACGCAGAACTGTCTCTGATAGATTTTAGAGGATGGGAAATAATAATAAATTATAACAATAATATGTTTAATTCAAACATTTGCAGTTTATTTTTTGAAATCCTGTCATCTGTCTGACAGCTCCCATCACAACAACCATCACAGGACAGAGAGGAAGTGATGTCACCACATGGAGAGGAAGTGATGT
>NW_019201432.1:0-472 GCF_002260705.1 Seriola dumerili
GAGCGGTCCCTCCCGGTCCAATATAGTGGCAACGGGCTGAAGCGACCAATGCAGCGTCTATGTTTATATGTCTGTGACTACATTCACCACCAGTGCAACCACTACTTACACTGTTACTACTGTTAGCATGTGCAACGCTATAACTGCAGGTGCTACTATTCACTTTTAATTGTGCTGTTCTACAACTACGTCTGTATTATAATTATGATTTTTAGAGCTAACAGTCCTTGTGTTCAGGGGGATAGTGACTAATTGATTTATAATTAATCAATGTTTTAAAATGACAGTGCTGACCTACCCAGCATGCCTGCTGTTCTTCAGGTGCTTCTAATGGATCCTGACAGACACACTGACATCTGCCCAGTCCTACCACAACCTGCCTGCAGCAGCTGGAGGTTAAGTGCACTGTAGGAGTGTGTTGATGGGAAAGGGAGGCAGTCACTCATTGTCTCTTCTCACACACACACACACA
>NW_019201433.1:0-156 GCF_002260705.1 Seriola dumerili
GATAAACATTTAGCAAAGGTATATACAGAGGATACACATGATAAACATAATAAAAACACAGATATAAATAAAGGGCATAAGGATTTAAAAGATTTTAAAATAGCAGAAACTTTTCGTTAAATTTACATTAATCCATATGGAATTTGACCATTATAA
>NW_019201434.1:0-112 GCF_002260705.1 Seriola dumerili
GTCAGTCTTAAAATGTCAGAGAAGTGATATATATATATATATATATAAAAATAATAAAATGGACAGACAGGGTGGCAGACATGAAAGAGGAGCTGCCAGAGAGAGAGAGAGG
>NW_019201435.1:0-141 GCF_002260705.1 Seriola dumerili
TGTAACCCTTCCCACAAGGACACTGAATGGAATATCACTAATTTTTAGTCACATTTTTACATGATGTATAAATTTCGTTTTTGAATTAAGTTCATCTTACCCGATTAACAAATCCTGTTTACTCAAATTCTTGACTGAATT
>NW_019201436.1:0-136 GCF_002260705.1 Seriola dumerili
TATATTTTTTGTTCATTATTTTTCAATTTTATTCATATAGTTTTTTAATTTTGAGAATGAATTCTTTATTTATTTATAATCATCTGAAATAAAACATTTCCACCCAGGCTTAGGGAAAATAAGCGATCATATGCGG
>NW_019201437.1:0-581 GCF_002260705.1 Seriola dumerili
TGTGTGTGTGTGTGTGTGTGTGTGTGTGTGTGATCTTACCATGTTGTGTACAGTGTGTAGTCAGTAGTTGTATATTCCAGTGTGAAACCATGGTCCCTCTGTCTGTCTCTGTCCCTTGTCTCTTCAGGTCTGACTCTCACTCTCACTCTCACTCCAGCGTCTCTCACATTAGGCTCCACCCACCAGCTGTCAGTCACTCCCTCGCCTCCTCCCCTCCCCCTCTCACCTCGCTGTCTCTCTCTACTGGTGACTGTCAGTCTTACAGCTGCTCAATCTGTTTTATTCTCTTCCCCAGTTTCAACTTTATGGTCAGTTGATCAATGAAAAGTAAAAGTTTTTAAAAGAAATTTGAATAAACTCAAATTTAAAGAGAAATAAATCAAAAGATTAGTGGAGTGTTACGTGTGGCCCTGTGCTGCATCTCTTCCTCTCTCTCACTGCTGCTGTTATAAAGGCAAAAATGAAATGATTTATAAAGAAATGATCATCATCAGTAGTTCTGCTCATTCATTCTCTCTCTATCAACTCAGTGTCTAATCAATGTCTGAGTCTGAGTCTGAGACTGAATCTGAGTCTGAGTC
>NW_019201438.1:0-127 GCF_002260705.1 Seriola dumerili
TCTATTTTGCATGTCTACACGACAGGTTATGTAAATTGAAACTTCATGAACACCAATAAAGACAAATTATATCAGTGGAAAAGCTGTAGCGTAAAATGAACCGACCCCCCCCCCCCCCCCCCCCCCC
>NW_019201439.1:0-179 GCF_002260705.1 Seriola dumerili
GTGGAAACTTCACACTGGACTTCAAGCAACTTGGATTCTATGCCTCTCCATTCTTCCTCCAGACCCTGGGACCTTGATTTCCAAATTAAATGCAAAATTTACCTTCATCTGAAAAGAGGACTTTGGACCACTGAGCAATAGTCCAGTCCTTTTTCTCCTTAGCCCAGGTAAGACGCTTC
>NW_019201440.1:0-107 GCF_002260705.1 Seriola dumerili
CCCAAACAGCACCAGTTGTGGTGTAAAGACCTCCCTTGCTGGCAAGTACGGAAATTGCAAGGAGCCTGCTGGTCTACGGCAGCGCTGCACTCTCAGAGCAAATGCCT
>NW_019201441.1:0-141 GCF_002260705.1 Seriola dumerili
TAACTGTACAAATATGTATTACCAAACTAAGTGCCAAAATTGATATAAATTCAACTGTAAGAAAATGTAGTTTGATTTCTGCAGTGCAGGGAGCAACTAACGGGTTTACCTGGTGTAGCTTAAAGGCAACACACACCTGCT
>NW_019201442.1:0-127 GCF_002260705.1 Seriola dumerili
ATTAATTGAATTAGAGCCTGACTGATTTATTGATCGGCCGATTTTATCGGCCTATTGGTCTATCACAGATATATTGGTATCGGTGCACATATTCTCCGATATGCGCTGATATGAATATTTTTATTAA
>NW_019201443.1:0-121 GCF_002260705.1 Seriola dumerili
TTTGCCAACTGCAAGATAAATGCTCGTCTGGCGATGCTGATGGACATGCACTTTTGGAATAAGATGTGGGCGTTTATTGCAGCCATGTCCAGGAGATTGAAGAACACGGCTACTGGCCATC
>NW_019201444.1:0-116 GCF_002260705.1 Seriola dumerili
TCCAGTCTCTTTCTAAGAAATTATTAGGATTTCGAAGGAACCTAAAAATAAATTGGTACGTTTTAGGACATACTTGTCGTATATAGGAGTATGTCTATTTAATGACAATACAAATG
>NW_019201445.1:0-117 GCF_002260705.1 Seriola dumerili
AGCACAGGTAATACTTTGGATACAGGATTATAACTTGCAAAGGAGAATCTTTAAATTGCAGTATTTCTCTTATATATATATATATATATATATAGACATATATAATTAATTAGAAAA
>NW_019201446.1:0-124 GCF_002260705.1 Seriola dumerili
ACTGTCGTTACCTGGAGAAAAGGTGAATATAGTTTGACCCGCATTTAGTTTTGCGCATCTGAAAATGTTGCATAATTATGGGGGTACATTGCAAGGGTCTGACTGATTAAAACTTGCACCCCCC
>NW_019201447.1:0-109 GCF_002260705.1 Seriola dumerili
AAATGATGCAGTTGGTTGCGGCTCAGAAAAAAGGGAACTCAATTTAAAATCAACAATTTAGCTTTAATTTATTTTAAAACAGTGTTTTATTGAACCTTTGGCCAAACTT
>NW_019201448.1:0-103 GCF_002260705.1 Seriola dumerili
GTTCATCCAGTCCTGTTTAGGCTCTGCTCTCCTGGTGTTGCTGTCATAGTGAAACGTCTCAACATCATCAACCAACCCAACAGCCACAAACTCTGGGAAGTTT
>NW_019201449.1:0-129 GCF_002260705.1 Seriola dumerili
TCGATCAGCTGGCCGGTAAACCCGTCTCTGCGGATCCATATGATTGGTTGTTTATATTTTTTCTGTCTCATATACCCTATTTAAATGAAACTTGGAATATGTTTTGTGATGAACCAGCTGAAAGACATA
>NW_019201450.1:0-154 GCF_002260705.1 Seriola dumerili
ACTTGTTTGAGACGAGTTCAGACATTTAAAATGTTGATGCGATTCTCCGTTACTCGTTGGGTCAGTTTGATCAGAGCATGAAGAACTTGGAAGATCAGGTTTTATTATTATTGACTATCAGAATATTTGCAGGTGAATTCTCTGTCAGTCGATT
>NW_019201451.1:0-363 GCF_002260705.1 Seriola dumerili
GGAGCTGACCTGGATCCTGAGCAGGGAGCCCACCCTGTCTGAGGAGACCATCGAGGAGCTGCACAGCCTCCTGTCCTCCATCGGAGTCAGTGTAGAGAAGATGGTCCCCACCAACCAGGACGTGGATTACTGTTCCCCCATGAACCAGTAAACAGAGATTCTCCTATTTCAGCCTACAACACTGCGAGATACAGGACGACATGGACTTATGGCACGACTCACTATGTGCAGTGTGTGGTATGCCTCGCTTTGTCCATGTTGTGCAAAGTCAATGCAATAAACCTGTAGAAACAAAAATCTATGTTGTGTGTTTTGTGTTTGACCTTGAGCTCATTCTCAACTACAAAGGCAAATAATAGTATT
>NW_019201452.1:0-1143 GCF_002260705.1 Seriola dumerili
GGGGGGGGGGGCGACATGTCATACACTGTTAAACTGTTGTCACTTGTTTAAATACTGAAATTATGCTCCCGCTCTTTACACTCCTTCAGCACAATCACACACACTTGCACTCAAACACTCAAGGCAGCATGTGTGTGCATGTGTTCTGTACAAGCTATCAACTGCTGTGTGTTAAAAGCTACAGTGCTGACAGCAAGCACTGGGAAATGAGTGTGACTGTAAAGCTCAGAGGACTACGCTATGAGACAGAAGACGACAGGGCAATTTCCATAATGTACCTGGGCTCTTTGAGAGGCTGAGCCAGGGATGCACTCTGTATTTTGTCAAGAAGCAGTGGCAGGGGGTGGGGGCACATTGTGTGTCTCCTTCCCTATTACGCTGATTTTATGCATCTCAGTCTGCAGGAGGCATTGAAAGAGAAAGCAGAATGAGCAGAATGTGCTGTGGCAGATTAGACGGGTGCAAACGAACTTGCAAAGTTGGCTCAAGAAGAGAGCGAGAGCAAGGATTTTCATGACGTCTGGCTATTGATCCAGTGAGGTGTTTAGGAGGAGCCCTGTGGGCTTGTTTGTTGGTGTGTGAGGATTTCTACTGTGCACAGTGTTTAGACAAATGACGCTGTTTCGATAACACAGGCAGCACACAGTATGGAAAATAATGCAGCAGAGTCTGATCTGAGAGCTGCGCTTCCACACAACAGAAGGTATAGTGTAAGGATTTTCAATGTTGTGGCTATATTAAGAATACTGTCCTAATTTGTGTAGAGTTCTTCCTACAACAATGGAAGGTTTGAAATATTTCAAACAGACAGCAATAGGTCTGGGCAATGTAGCAACGATAGATACTTCATCAATAGCAATAAGAAAACTGTTGGATAGAAAGTCCAATCGTTTCACGGTTGCATGAACAAACCCTGAGCTCGCTCGCTCCCTCCCTGCTTCATAAACAACTCATCATATCCCTTGATAATGGAGAATGCTACGAGTTACACAACATATCGCCCAGACCTACACTGCAAAATAAACACACGTCGAGATTTTCAATTACAATTTAGATATCACTTTACAATAAGACTACCCTTTATAAAGGGTTTATAGAGGGTTTATAATTATGTTATTAATTCGGTTGTTAACACTTTATAAA
>NW_019201453.1:0-115 GCF_002260705.1 Seriola dumerili
TTTAGCCTTAAGTTACAGTTTATGTAACCAACATTAGCTTGTTTATAACTTGAGCCAAAAGTCACAGTTTAGCTAGCTAATGTCAGCTTGTTTCTAAGTTTAGCATTAAGCTAGG
>NW_019201454.1:0-133 GCF_002260705.1 Seriola dumerili
CCCAACAACAGTGCATCTTCTCCCCCCCCACCTCCCTACCCCACCCCCCCACACCCACCTGAACCCCCATTAACCCCCAGCTTCCCCAGTCACGTCCAGTGGGGAACTTGTAAAACTTGCCACTAACCCCCCC
>NW_019201455.1:0-151 GCF_002260705.1 Seriola dumerili
TGTCAGGTTTTAATTAAACGAGTCAGTTATTTTTTTTTTTTATCTAGAAACAGATTTTTAATTCAATTTTTTTTTTTAAATGTACAATTTCATATCAAAAACACACACACACACATATGTATTTGTATATGGTATTGAATACAGATAAACA
>NW_019201456.1:0-129 GCF_002260705.1 Seriola dumerili
TATATATATATATATATACATACATACAGTATAAACTGTCACATCAGTTAACAGTGCAAGTAGTTAGAATTATCTCCACCTGAAATGCTACTTACATGTTAATGCATTATTATTATTATTATTATTATT
>NW_019201457.1:0-116 GCF_002260705.1 Seriola dumerili
TTCTCTCTCCAACCACGCTCTGAGGAAGACCCTGTGGTAGTAGAAACCCGTCTGCGTTTTTTTTACCTTTTTGGGATTTTTTTGTTACATAACAAATTACTAACTTAATAAAGGCG
>NW_019201458.1:0-206 GCF_002260705.1 Seriola dumerili
GTGAAACATGCAGGTGGAGAGCTCTTACCTTATTTTATGGTGTAGGTAGTCCTGGAACAGATGAATCTCCGGAGTGGTGGTTGTGGTGGTTTTGATCCGGAGTTGAAGCAGGTGCTCGTTTGTTGGCAGTTTGTGTTGGTGGTGGTTGAAGTTTGTCCTTGTAGATTAAGTTATTGTTTGTATTCCGGGTGTTGGTCCTGATGGAC
>NW_019201459.1:0-397 GCF_002260705.1 Seriola dumerili
CATTAATGAAGTGGTGTTTAGGATTTGTGGTAATGTAATTTGTGCAAGAGATGGACAGACGACGAATCTTCACAACCATTTGTGTATTTCCCATCCTGTGGAATATGCTAGACAGCCATCATGTGCAACTGGCCCTATAAAACATCTAGCTACCACCAACCAACGAACAAGCATCATAATGACAGTGTACTGGTGCTGTAACTTGTTACATAGGAAAAGAAACGATTTGTTTTAACACAGAGGAAAAGAATACTTTTAGGCCATGCTACAGACATTTGACAAACAGTATGAGCTGCCAAGTCAGATATTTATCTTGAAGACCACTGTCCCAAAGTTATACAACGACAACAGAGCAAACGTTTCAGGAGTGCCAGATGATGTGGAATATTTGGCCCTG
>NW_019201460.1:0-116 GCF_002260705.1 Seriola dumerili
CAGTAAACCTTTATTCAGAGGTGTAAGAGTGACGTTCCTGTCCAGAATACAGTTCTTCTTTCTTCATCACATGTATTGTGTATATATGTATATTGTAAATAAACTTTATTTATATA
>NW_019201461.1:0-724 GCF_002260705.1 Seriola dumerili
TGTGTGTGTGTGTGTGTGCGTGTGCGTGTGCGTGTGTGCCTGCATGCGTGCGTTCGTGCGTGTGTGTGTGTGCTGGTGGTGCATTTGACTTAAAACAGGTGCCGCTTTTCTCAGTGCAGCTCCAAGAGCGTCATCCATCACAGCCTCCACGTGATGGGGTTTTCTAGTTGGATGTTTTTCCACATGAAACATGAAGCAGAGCTGGCAGTACGTAGAGATGTTACAAACTAACCGTAATCCTGATGTTTATATGACAAGAGCTTTAAATACATGTTGCAACTAGCAGCTCTTCCACAATACCATCAATCAGCAAGTCCATGTACAGTGTGTTATCTTCTCCTGTACCTCTCTGTGTCGCATCAGCTGTTGCTGCAGTTCAAGTCAGGGGGATAATCAGGATGGCATTCACCAGTATATTATCAAGAATCTACTTTTAGGTATCCGTATCTTCAGTGTCAACAAAGTCACCCAGGCAAACAAATCAACATCTAACGTGCAAGAACGCTCTTATAACTCATAATCTGCTGGCTGAAATATTTCCTGACAATACATTGGCATACAAAAACACACTGTACTGCAAGGTGGGATCTGAGTGGGCCAACAGGGAAACCACCCCAAGGCCCCAGAACCTGAAAGGTGCCAGAGGATCAATGTTCCATTTAGTTTGCAGTTATTAAATTATTTGCAAATATGTATGTGTGTGTGTGTGTGTGTGTGTGTGTGT
>NW_019201462.1:0-142 GCF_002260705.1 Seriola dumerili
ACAGGGGCAATGGCAGTCACAGTTGAGCAGTTAGTACACAGCATCGAAGAATCACAGGAAGAAAAACAGCAGAGTCCGTCCACTGGGAAGACCGGGAAAACCGCTCCGACCTCTCTCTCTCCACATCTCCTTTAAGCATATT
>NW_019201463.1:0-503 GCF_002260705.1 Seriola dumerili
AAAAAAGGCCATAAACTGTTTTGCTCCACTCAGATGGAACTGATTTCTTTAGTTTTTAAAGTTTTAAATGAATCCACCTGTACCTGCTGTGATCAGATTTGTTTCAGCTTTCACCTTCATGCCAGATCTCAGCAGGGATCTATACTCACTGTGTTTCTGTCCTAAAATACAAACATATTGGATAGATATTCTGCAAGATATGAGATTGACATTTGGAGTGGTTTTAAATCTGAATCCTCTTTCTCTGCTTCACTCTTCAAAGAAACAGTTTATGAAGATATTGACTCAATATCTCAACTTTTCAAACACTATAGTGGACTTGACACTTTCAAGTATCATTCTTGACTTATAAACCACACTTGTTGTACCATGTCTTTAATACTGAATTGTAATGTCTCTTTGTCACCTGATTTTTTTTATTTATTTATTTATTTTTTAATATTTTGTGGCTTTTATTTTTACTTAGGAAAGGGAGGGGCAAAAGTGTTGTTTTAATATGTTTT
>NW_019201464.1:0-115 GCF_002260705.1 Seriola dumerili
CAGGCTAGGTTTTGAGAGTCCCTGGAAATGGCCTAGGATATGGATTTTGGATTCTCCCTGACGAGGGAGATGGCGAGCCACCGTCGAATCGGATTTCCTTCTTAACCCAAGGAGT
>NW_019201465.1:0-116 GCF_002260705.1 Seriola dumerili
GATGTTGAACTGGTCTTAATGGGCTGTGCTCACGGATAATGAGCCAGCAGGCCTCAGGGTCTTTTTCCACAAAACCACAGTATCAGTGATGATGGATCAGTATCAGGTCTTACATG
>NW_019201466.1:0-134 GCF_002260705.1 Seriola dumerili
CAGCGACCCACGCACACTGGGAGAGGAGGAAGAGGAGGATGGGTAAGAGCGGAGGTCGGGAGGAACGAGCGAGAGCGGAGCAGCACCTGCTTGCGGCCACAACTTACCCGGCAGCGTGAGGCAGATCAGACTGG
>NW_019201467.1:0-121 GCF_002260705.1 Seriola dumerili
AGGCAACATGAGGTGAATGTTTTTTGATTTCAGGAATGTGGTGAAGTTATCATGCAAATGTTTCAATAAATCTAAATAACTTGTGTATCTATCACATTTAAATACACAACACACACACACA
>NW_019201468.1:0-111 GCF_002260705.1 Seriola dumerili
CAATGCAAATTAATAACGTTTCTGAAAACATGCCAGTGTTAGGCAGTGAGGCTAATTTGCATCTGTAGTCCCTGGGCAAGCAACAGTTAAAGAGGCACAAACGTTAAGAAT
>NW_019201469.1:0-208 GCF_002260705.1 Seriola dumerili
GAAGCAGTTGGTGACACTTGTTAAAGGATGTTTGTGTTAACTGCAGTGGATCCTGATCTAAGAGTCGGGCCCCTCCAAAGGGTCTCCAGGTAAATCTGAGGGGTCGTGAGACGATTAATGGAGAGTAAAGAAGAAGAAACAAACTTCTGATACACACATCTGTTTTTAGTTTTTACACTTTTCTTCAATCTTTGATTTTATTATTGTG
>NW_019201470.1:0-142 GCF_002260705.1 Seriola dumerili
ATGCAGAGTTGCTCCAAGCTGTTGAACTGTAATTACAGATTGATGTTTAATTTTATGGCAAGATTGTGCAGAACCTTCAAATTGCTCTGATATTTTTCAACTGCTCACATCAAAGATCTCAAATCCAGCGATATCCAACACC
>NW_019201471.1:0-122 GCF_002260705.1 Seriola dumerili
TCTGTATACTTGAAACACGCTGGTTTGTGTCCTCTTTCCGGAAGTCCAACAGTCCTGAACCCGGCCTCTCCCATCAAGCACCAGTTCCTGGTTTTCCAATAACCAAGAAATGGACGACGTGT
>NW_019201472.1:0-102 GCF_002260705.1 Seriola dumerili
AAATTCTCATTTTTACTTCCACATTCTCATCTATTAGACCAGAATTTGGAAGTAAATGTAAGTATTTGGAAGTACTTTGAGGCTTAATATCTCATTACTATA
>NW_019201473.1:0-110 GCF_002260705.1 Seriola dumerili
TACTACTAGGTACTTATACTATACTGGGTTAAATAGAATCGCATTACTAGAAAGAGACTAAAATAAAATTGTCATTGACTAAAACTAGACTAAAATGTCATCAGTTTTCG
>NW_019201474.1:0-114 GCF_002260705.1 Seriola dumerili
AAAAGGCAGAAACCTCGAGCAGAACTGGACTCAGGGTGGTTAGCCATCTGCATTGACAGGTTGGGTTGGTAGAGCGAGAGAGAGAGCATGCAAGCAGGAGAGAAAGAGAGAGAG
>NW_019201475.1:0-101 GCF_002260705.1 Seriola dumerili
TGCTCCATTAGTTTCAGCATCTTCTGCATCATATATATTGTATATGTTAATATAACTGACCCTGCATTAAAAAAAAAGACTTCTATCATCAATAGTCAAAC
>NW_019201476.1:0-123 GCF_002260705.1 Seriola dumerili
TAGGAAACTGAATCGTGCACCTGCTCAAACTGCAGAAGACCGATCAACATAAATGGGAAAATAGTTTAGTAGTTTATGAATGTTATTTCTAGGGGACTGGGCTGAATCAGCTGAGACATGTAA
>NW_019201477.1:0-147 GCF_002260705.1 Seriola dumerili
ATCTGGAATCGTTCACTGAGATGATCAGATCACCTCCGTATGTGTGTGTGAATCAGGTTTTAAACCAAATTAGAATATGTCAGAAACCGCCTCTCTGTGTTAGGCTGTTCCACCTGTTCGAGACTGTGATCCAGCCTGTCGCTCTCA
>NW_019201478.1:0-152 GCF_002260705.1 Seriola dumerili
TCCTTTTCACTGTCTTTATCATCAAGTTACTGTATGTTAGCCGTCGATTAGAGTAGCCTTGACTATTATAAGAAACAAAGAGCAGTTCCTCTTACAATCATTCTCAGACAAGAACTTAACAAAAAGCTCAAGAGTATTAAAAACTTCCAACT
>NW_019201479.1:0-468 GCF_002260705.1 Seriola dumerili
GTCCATATAATACAGACAGAGAGCAGCTTTCTGCAGAAACCTCTCAGCTTGTCTCCTGTATTTTACTGCTGGATCTGAGAACCATGTCTCACAGTAAGTTCTACCTAGTTTCTTTATACTCACAAACTTTGTTTTTAATATTTTGATTGCTTTCTGTTAGTAAGACAACACTGTCAAAATTAAAGGGAAACTATTTGGATTAATAATGCAACATTGAACCATACATTGATTTTTAACTGTATGTATCAGGCAGAAATTCTGTTGTGTTTGTTTTCACAGAGGAGAAGATTTCAATCTTTATCGTGGGAGCTGACGATTTTTCAAAGAACGATCTAATAACCAAGATCCAAGGGAAAGATTCATCTAACCTACACCTACAAAACGCTAATAATGAGCTTGAGACATATGAGATCTCATTTCTTCCTGACAAGGACGCGTTAAAAAGGTAAGTTAATGAACCTGACATGT
>NW_019201480.1:0-130 GCF_002260705.1 Seriola dumerili
TAATATAGCAAGGCATAAAAATGTCATAGTATAATAAGGTATGAAAACGTCATGAAACGTCATAGTATAAAAAGGCATAAAAACATCAAATAACGTCATAATATAGTAAGGCATAAAATTGTACAAAAAA
>NW_019201481.1:0-351 GCF_002260705.1 Seriola dumerili
TTTGTTTCCTCAAATTCATACTTTCTGCTCTGTAAAATACCAAATTGTGCAGTGACAGCCCTTTAGTTTGCACCTACACTTCAAAAAATGCCTTTGTCAAACAGTGTTAAAGACATGGCACTGAACTTTATAACGCAACCCTGAAGAATATCCTTGCTCAAAACCAAAACCAATCTATTAAATCCACAACACACTATGAGGAAAGTAATTTGATTTCACATTTTTTAAGTATTTATTTAATTTTTCAGTGCTCTTTCTTTTTGAGAGAGGAATCTCATCTTTCAGAAGGGGAAAGCAGGTAGCATGGTTTTGTCCAAAGTTCCAAAATACACTGCGAATCCATTATTCAAT
>NW_019201482.1:0-113 GCF_002260705.1 Seriola dumerili
GATCAGTGAAACTCAGAACCACATGGACCTCAGGATCCGATTCCAGGAGAACCTACAGACTGAAGTACCTTCAAAAAAAGGTAATTTAAAAAGTGAATTAAAATAAATGTAAG
>NW_019201483.1:0-138 GCF_002260705.1 Seriola dumerili
ATTTAGCAACCACTCAGACTTGATTAAGCACACAAGAACCCACACAGGTGAGAAGCCATACCACTGTCACATCTGTGGAAAAAGGTTCAGTCAGAAGACAAACTTAGTAAGACATGTAATAATCCATACAAATAAAAA
>NW_019201484.1:0-575 GCF_002260705.1 Seriola dumerili
TTTTTTATGTCATAAAGAAAAATATATCTAAAAAGGGTCATTCTACAGTGCGGTAGGTGCTTGTGAAACAGTTATACACAAAAAACATCAAAATCTTAAAAGTAAATTCCACGATATTCACAGAGCATCCATTTATATACATTATAAAGGCTGCAATAAACACTGTAGTCTGTACTGTGTCTTTAAACTTCTAGTCAAATGACTGTCAGTCTTACCACAGGATGATTGACCAGGTATCGACAGAGTTCTCCTATGTACTGCACCACTGTCACCTTGTGCTGCACACATTCCTTCCAGAACTGACTGGCAGAAAACTTCTTTTTTAACACACACGTTGCACCTGTGGGCCACAGGAGAAGACAGTCAGGGTGGAAAGGAAAACAGGAAGTTGTGTAAGACAATACACTTCTAAAAACTCAGATTTTTATGCATCCTCCATGTCTGTCAATGCCAAAACAAATTGTTTGTGAGAAATTTCCTCTGCTTTGTTTGCTTTGCCTTTTCTCCTGGTATGTGAGGAAGTGAGAATTCCTTATAGACCTAAGAAAAGGATTTCCGTCACCATGTTGGTTTCC
>NW_019201485.1:0-1087 GCF_002260705.1 Seriola dumerili
TCAGTCAGTCAGTCAGTCAGTAGGTTGTTTCACAGTCATTAGGTGTGATGATACAGGACAGGAAGACATATCTGCTGCATACCTGGACTGGGATTTATGGGAAATCATGTGTCCAGAGCAGCATGTTTACACAAACAGTTCAGAGCGGACCTGCAGGACTCCACAGAGACCACTTTGTCGACACGGTTCACTGAGAGCTGCTTTTATTAGCATCTAACCTTCTCTATGACGAGGTGGTTCATGCGCGGTGCAACTTGCCAATTACGTCAAATGAGCCGTATTCAAAATGGAGCTCAGTGAGTGAAATAAACGGTCTGAACTGCAGTCACACAGAACGCTGTCTGAGATCCTGCCCTCCAATGAAAACCTCCAGGCTATTTTAAGACTGGAAGAGAAGGAAATATAGAGCAAGTATTTTTGCATGCAGACAAAACCCATATCAGCTGACGTTAATTAGCCAACAACATCCACTCATTAATTTGTTTGAAGCTTGTACTCTAAAAACAGCACAGCAACTTTGATGTAATCCAAGGCCTCTGTGGGAGACGGCGTAAGTGAAAGAACGTGGAAAAAATATGATAACACGCAAGAGGATGATGCAGATGATAATAAATACATAAAGTCGGCTGTGATATATCAGTGGAGGGAGACAGCACTGACACCCCAATGAACAAAACTCCCCTGGGTGTCTCTCTCATGCCTCACATCGATCTCCATCAGCTGCAGGGTCCAGGCATCAGCCAGGCAGCGTCAGCCACTCAGTTAATTGGGAGAAAAACACACAGGCGAAGAAGCACAGACCTCATTGTGTCTTTGATCCATAAAACATGATGAGTTCAATTCCCATCTCTCCTTTCATTAACTTAACCAACATGCCGGGAAATGAATAAAACATTCAGCGAGAAAATGCAAAGTGAAAACAACAACAGGAAATGACTTCCTGTAGTGGATGAGCGTGTATGTGCTGGTTGAGGAGAAACCTTTTCTTCTCCCTTCACTCCACACAGACAGCAGCCTAAAGGTCAGAGCTCTGTGCTAATGACTGGATGGTTGCCAGTGTGTGTGTGTGTGTGTGTGTGTGTGTGTG
>NW_019201486.1:0-175 GCF_002260705.1 Seriola dumerili
ATGAATCTTTTTTATGACTTTTTATGCCATACGACACTAAGACTTTTTAAGACTTACTATATTATAATGTTTTTATTTCTTTTTATGCCTTAATTTAAATGACTTTTTGGGACTTTTCATGCCTTACTATATTATTACTTTTTATTCCTTACTATACTATGACGTTTTCATGACT
>NW_019201487.1:0-146 GCF_002260705.1 Seriola dumerili
AGCTAACATAAGTCAACTTAGCTAGCCTAGCCATTTGTGCAGCAAATTATCATTTCAAAATGTCCTAAATCATTCACTGTCCAACAAAACCACTACCCTATGTTTCTAAGGTGCTAAAAAACAACTTCTTGGTTGGGTTATTTAAA
>NW_019201488.1:0-687 GCF_002260705.1 Seriola dumerili
TCAGATCTTATTCCTGTCAGGATAGAAATGATGTTCAAAACTGTATCTGGTACATTCAATGTTTTCTTCATCAGAGTATTTTACTTTTGAATCTTTTATCTTGTAGTTTTAGGGTTGAATGTGAGGGCAGACATCTTTACAGCAGCTTCTTTAATACTCATTCGGACACAATTATCATCACAAACCTTAAAATTCTGATTGTTGAAATGTCCCCTAAATGCAACATATGCTGTACAATTAATACAGGGTCAGACCCTCTCAGTAAAGTTGTGTTGCTTGTACCTGATGTATTGCAGAAACTGAGGTGACCTGTGTTGCCACGGAGACCTGCATCTTACCGTGCAGCTACCAGGGCGGCTCTGATGCGCTCATACACTGGTTTCATGTGACCCCACAATACGTCCGTATCCACGCCTACTACCACAACCAAGACCAACTCTATTTCCAGAACCAGCGCTACAGAGGAAGGACGTCGCTGTTCAAGGACCAGCTCTCCAGAGGAAACGCCTCAGTCCAGCTGACAGGGGTGGAGGTCCAAGACCAGGGCAGATACAGATGCTTCGTCAATGCTGGTGGAGCAATCAAGGTTTCATTAGTCAACCTGAAAGTAGAGGATACAAGAAACATGACAGTTTGAGTCTTTGCACCTGATTTGTTGTACTGATTTGTTGTATGTCTGTAACGATG
>NW_019201489.1:0-158 GCF_002260705.1 Seriola dumerili
CCAGTGTAAGTGAGGATTTATTGAACTGTGAATGGTTTTTACAGCACTTATCTTTTTATAAGTTAATAGTAAAAGGCTGTATAACACAGTGATATTTAGAAAATACAAACTGTACAGTTTAAAAAGAAGTTGAATAGATTTATTTAAGTCTGTTATAT
>NW_019201490.1:0-123 GCF_002260705.1 Seriola dumerili
ATGTTATCCTCTAACGGCGCAATGTTCCGCAATCGTGTCCTCATTTCTGCGTGTGGTAAAAATATCTTCAACTGAGCATAGTCGTCAGGGAATTATGTTAACTACGCGTTTGTATCCTAATCA
>NW_019201491.1:0-225 GCF_002260705.1 Seriola dumerili
AATATTAATTGTACACAAAGTGCAACATTAAAGTAGGTAAGTCATTATAGTATTATGATATACCTGAGGGTTAAACACTCATATTATTACTTTTTCTGTAAGGTCTGATAAAAAGACAATGAACCAGTTAACCCTTTCAAATGCATTTTATTTATTAATAATTCTTTCCTTATTTGAAAGTTGGATTACTTGACAATGTAAATGTGTTTTGTAGAAACAAAAAAC
>NW_019201492.1:0-146 GCF_002260705.1 Seriola dumerili
GAGAGATGGTGAAGGGGTAGAGAAAGATGAAAAAGGACAAACAGGAAAGGAAACAAGGGAAAAGAAAGATGAAGAGATTCAATATGGAGTCATCAAGATGAAGCGTTGTATCCCTCCACCAACCAGTCAAGTTACAGGAAACATGG
>NW_019201493.1:0-820 GCF_002260705.1 Seriola dumerili
GGTCTGCTCCTATTGTCTGAAGAGGATTACGGTTGGCTGGTAATTTTTAGTTTCCAAGTCTTGGCTGTGGAGGATTCGGCACTGGTCTTCCAAGAAAATGGGACACAAAGCGTTTTCAGCGCTCGGCCTGGTTACCTTCTTGGGAGTATTTCTTCTATCGTTGCGAACCGTCAGTGGAGATGTGGCTTATTCTTTTTCAGAGGAGATGAAACACGGCTCGGTTGTTGGAAATATAGCGAAAGACATAGGACTTGAGGTGGGCAAACTGTCTACTCGAAAGGCTCGCATTGATGCAGACGGGAACAGCAAACGTTATTGTGACATTAATCTGAGTACCGGAGACATAATTGTAGCTGATAGGATTGACAGAGAGGGGCTTTGTGGCAAAAAGGCATCATGCCTTTTGAAGCAGGAGCTTGTTTTAGAGAACCCTTTAGAGCTACATCGCATTAATATTCACGTTCAGGATGTCAACGACAATTCACCGCAGTTCAAAAAGAAATCAATAAAATTTGATATTAGGGAATCGGCAGACAAAGGAAGTCGTTATCGTTTAGATGAGGCCCACGATGCAGATGTCGGTCAAAACGCCATCCAGGGCTATAGCATCGAGGCAAACGAGAACTTCAGATTGAATGTTGTTGCAAAAAGCGGAGGAGGAAAATACAGTGAGTTAGTTTTAGAGAAGGAGCTGGATAGAGAACAACAGGAGGAACTAGCGATTGTGCTTGTGGCAACAGACGGAGGCACACCTCAGAGATCAGGTACTGCAGTCATTCATGTCACTGTGCTGGATGCTAATGATAACGCCCCAGTGTTT
>NW_019201494.1:0-129 GCF_002260705.1 Seriola dumerili
TGTGAGTGGAAATGAGTGTTTTATGTAAAATAGCAGCAAGTTAGGAAAAAGAAAATCACCATTTAGGAGCACTAAGGCATTAAGGGAAAAAGGCTTGCAGTTTTACCAATTACCTTGTTGAAAAGCTCC
>NW_019201495.1:0-169 GCF_002260705.1 Seriola dumerili
CTGAGGGGTCATCAGATGATTAATCAGAGACGAAAGAAGAAAAAACTAAGTTCTGGTTCATAAATCTGTTTTCAGTTTTTTGACTTGTTCTCTAATCTTTGATTTTTGGTGAGATGTGTGATAATTTCAACATTTATAGAAATGAAACCATGTGAGAAGTTTAGAGGGA
>NW_019201496.1:0-115 GCF_002260705.1 Seriola dumerili
ACAGTGCTGGTGGAGAAAGTAAGTGAACCCTTGGATTTAATAACTGGTTGACCCTCATTTGGCACCAATAACCTCCAACAAGAGCTTCCAGTAGCTGCTGATCAGACCTGCTCAA
>NW_019201497.1:0-172 GCF_002260705.1 Seriola dumerili
GTGTTTCTGCTGCCCCCAAGTGGTCAAAAAGATCCTTGCAGTGTCCAGCTGCCCTGTAAGCTCAGTAATACATCTAATGCTGTATCATCCTCTGTTGTAAAAATGCCTGTGGTGCCACCAGGTGGTGACATGGCTGTACTGCAGGTGCACATATTTTTAAAATAAGGAAGAC
>NW_019201498.1:0-122 GCF_002260705.1 Seriola dumerili
GGTCCAGGCTGTGTGGATTTATTGTTGTGTCACACACAGGTGGGAGAAATACTAAGATCCTTCACTGAAGTAAACGCACCAAGGCAAGGATGTAAAATACTTCATTACAAGTGAAGAGTCCT
>NW_019201499.1:0-142 GCF_002260705.1 Seriola dumerili
TAATTCCCTCAGGCAAAGTCTGCAGAAATGCGGACTTACGGAAAGTGTCCATTAAAGACTCAAAATGTCTGAGAGCCTTCATGCCCTCGATGGTTTGACAGTGGGACAGAACTTCGTCCTCACGGACTCACCGGAAGCTCGT
>NW_019201500.1:0-117 GCF_002260705.1 Seriola dumerili
GCCAAAGGAAGTGGACTAATCTAATTATTATTGTTAATTCATTATTAACTGTTTTTATTATTATCAACAATGATCTATTGGACACATGAATTTCCCCTAGGGGATACATAAAGTATC
>NW_019201501.1:0-135 GCF_002260705.1 Seriola dumerili
GTAAAGGTTATTGATGTCAATGGTGAAGAGGAGTGATTGGAGGGGGACAGCCATGGGTCTGATGGTGTCAATGAAATGGTAGGTATCTTTAATGTAGCTAGGATGGCGGGTGGAAAGGGGACCTAAGAATGAATC
>NW_019201502.1:0-106 GCF_002260705.1 Seriola dumerili
TTTCATAGTCCTCAGCCATTATAGTTAATATCAGTGTACAGCATCACTTATTTAGAGGGAGACTGTAACTGGAGCAAATAAATACGAACTGTCTCACACATTAGGA
>NW_019201503.1:0-116 GCF_002260705.1 Seriola dumerili
TGCTGTTCATGGTGGAACTGTTGGGCTTCCCTCTGTAACATTGTGAGGAGATATTTGTATCTTATCATTTTATGATTTGGTGCTATATATTTAAAAGTGAATTGAATTATAATTAC
>NW_019201504.1:0-206 GCF_002260705.1 Seriola dumerili
GGAGACTCACTATCGCACAATAGCATTACATGATGGGACGGGCTGGAGCTAGTTAGCTAGCATGCTAACTTCAGTAGAGGAAAAGAGGTGATATAAACAGAAACTAACAAGAGGGTTGTTTTCCACTTCTGGAGACTCACTATCGCAGAATAGCATTGCGTGACAGGCTGGAGCTAGCTAGTTAGCATGCTAACTTCAGTAGGAGA
>NW_019201505.1:0-117 GCF_002260705.1 Seriola dumerili
GTTTTACACTCACGTTTACACACACACACACACACACACTAAAGGCTTTTTGCGACTGTCAAATTATTATGTTTCAGAAACATTAGACAATCCCGGTGAAAACTGTTAATTCAAAAA
>NW_019201506.1:0-106 GCF_002260705.1 Seriola dumerili
GTTTTTTATTTATGTTTCATATGTTTGCAGCTGATTGAACAATTGCAGTAGATGAAATATATTATATTAGAGTACAGTACCTTAAAATACAGGGCTACAATACAAG
>NW_019201507.1:0-182 GCF_002260705.1 Seriola dumerili
GGGGGGGTTTGGAATCAAGTTACTCTGGTACTTAAGAAACGCTCCATACAGCTGCAGGATAGGCGACACACACACACACACACACACACTCTCCCTCCCTGTAAGGAGTGTCTCCGGGAGATGATTTCCTTCCCTGCGCGTCGTCCCCCTCGCACCCCCCCACCCCCCTCCTCGTCCCCATC
>NW_019201508.1:0-162 GCF_002260705.1 Seriola dumerili
TTCAGATCCGGATCTGATCTGGCTTTTTGTTCTTGTGAAAGAATAAATTCTAATCAGTTTTGTAGAAAGTTAAGTCTTGGTAAAGAGGTCTAGACTTGACCTGGACTTTTTTTTCTTCCAACAAAGTAATCCATAAATTAGTGTTAAAAATGCCAGAGATTT
>NW_019201509.1:0-506 GCF_002260705.1 Seriola dumerili
CTCAGAGTTCAGGGTTCCAGTCAGAGTTTGTTAAACCTGTTTTCTGGAATAGACCTCTGCTGACTTAAAGGAGCAAACATCAAACAGTTGTGTTTACATTAATTCAAACACACTGTGTATTCTTCAGGTTAACATGTCCTTCCTCATAAAACAGTTGATTTTATTTAGTATTTGAACTCCAGCTTTGTTCCCATCCATATTCACTAGCTTGCAGTCTTCCCCCATGTGTTAGCGTGTTACCACCTGTTGATCGGCGTGCCATCATAGAGGATCACTTGCTTGCATGCATGTGTACTTTCCACTGCTGTTAAAACCTGAGCACGTGAACAAAACAGGGACCCACACAAAAAAACATCACGTTGATACTAAAGGTCAAAAACTCAAGAACCTTTAACAGTAAAGAAGCAATACATGAATAAAAGAGGACAATAAGAAGAGAACAAGACATTCTAAACAACAGCAAAGACAGCTCCATTTTATTTATGTCTGCCAATGATCCAGCATCA
>NW_019201510.1:0-105 GCF_002260705.1 Seriola dumerili
AGTAAGGCATAAAAAGTCATTAAAATGTCATATTATAGTGAGGTATAAAAAGTCATAAAAAATCATAGGATAGTAAGGTATATAACGTCATAGTACAGTAAGGCA
>NW_019201511.1:0-107 GCF_002260705.1 Seriola dumerili
ACACAACTGTAGAATTCTATAAATCACTTAAAACATGTCTGGAGAGGAACTTCAATAAGAACTTTAACTTTAACTTTCTCTGTGATCACTAAATTTCCATGTCAGAA
>NW_019201512.1:0-838 GCF_002260705.1 Seriola dumerili
ATCAGTGATGATGGATCAGTATCAGGTCTTACATGACATTGTTATGAGCAATGATAATCAATGAGATGCTTGGCAGCCATCAGTCATGAAGTTTTTTTTTACATAGTTCAGCACAGTCATAGCTAAATATGGAAATGCAGCATGTAATTTAATTCTCTAGTACACATCATGTTCATGTTGTTGAGTCCATATTGCTGATTAGATTCATTTACTGGACAATGTTACTGTCAGTCCTGTAGTGACATGTAATATTGATACTTCTTTGTTATCTTTGTAAAAGTACACCGTAGTCAAGAAAGAATTTAGTTGAGCTAGAGGGATTGAGGGTTGTTGATGTTGGTATTTGTGTTTTTAAGTCAATGCTTCTTTGCTTTATGGTATAAATAGTAGTCGATGCTGAAAATATTTCGATTTTGATATTGTAATTCGACGCTTCATTTCCCATACATTGATTTATTTTTGATATTCACTATAAACTGCCATATTTTTTTTTTCTATTAGTCATGTATGGTTGCACTGCTTCTCTTCTCTGCTCTCTGGGCGAGGTGGGGCTGCATACTCAATACACATGCACACATAAGGCCAATAAGTACTTTATGAAATCACCAGTTAAACATGCAAAAAACATGTTTTCATCTATTTTATCCCATGTCTCCCTGTGTCTTTTACACAACATTGTGCTGTTTAAGCATATAGCGAACTGTTAAAATAAAAGCTGTGCATATATAAGTCTAACTGATCATTTTAGTTTGTCACATTTTAAGATTTGTGATAGATTGTTGCAAACTGAGCAACCGGCTGAGACAATAAATTGAATTTATTCTTTTTAAAAATGATT
>NW_019201513.1:0-129 GCF_002260705.1 Seriola dumerili
AACACGTATCAGAACGGGACAGAATTATTGCCCACTAAAATAAAGAGTGATTGTCCTGGCTTTGACGAAGCTATACTGTGGCTCAACACACTTCTTGATGAAAAGACAAATTTCCATCTCAAGGATTGA
>NW_019201514.1:0-126 GCF_002260705.1 Seriola dumerili
GACAGGGAAGCCGAGGAGCACAGTGAGCAGGAGGAGAGTGTAGCTGAAGGGAGTCAGTCAAGAGTGAGTGAGTAAATTGGTCCTTTCTGATCACCAGGCAGTCAGTCAACAGCAAGTGAGTATACT
>NW_019201515.1:0-116 GCF_002260705.1 Seriola dumerili
GTTAAAAAAAAAAAAGTATAGTAAGGTAAAAAATGTCAACAAACGTCATAGTATAGTAATGTAAAAAATTTCAAAAGATGTCATAGTATAGTAAGGCATTAAATGTCAAAAAATGT
>NW_019201516.1:0-103 GCF_002260705.1 Seriola dumerili
GACGAAACAGATTCTTCTGGTTTTATTTAATCTTTTTTTCTTTCTTTTAACCATATTTATTAATTCAGATACAGTCTGTGGTTTGTTGAGACAAATGCACAAA
>NW_019201517.1:0-846 GCF_002260705.1 Seriola dumerili
TTGACATGGCACTGAAATGTAGTATGAATCGTTTTATTTAAAAATTGAATGTGCTGAAGCAGAGAGCCTGAAGAACAAATACTGTACGTCCACTCACATGCATAGGACAATAAGGAAATCCATCCATTTCAAAGTATCTACAGTTTAAATCAGTTGTCTCTCACTATCAAAATACAATAAAGAAAATTTATAAAAATCTTCACATTATACAAATAAACTAAGTTCTGTCACCATCATAGGCAATCAGTTTTATGTAACTTTGCACAACAGCTGAGATGATATTGTAGCAGTGAGTGTTTTGGCCCAGTAAACAAATGTATTTGATATGCAGCACTGTCTCTGGACGAGCTGTGATGCTGATGGAAGTAGATGCTTTGCTGCTTCTCACCGAGCATCACCATCACACAACAAAGTCTATTATCACAGCCCTGTTTGCTAGAAAGGAACATTTCCACAGTGTTACATCCAGGGAGATGTGGAGTAATACAAGAAATAATGTTCACTTAGAGTCATTACAAAAGATGAAATGAAGCTGTGTGACTGTGTGAGGGACAGTCAAATGCTCCCTGCTCACACACTTTACTGGAGGATCTCAGGTTAAGCTCCGCAGCCAGCACCTGTACTTTACTCCAGTGTTACACTAATCTCAGGGAGTGTACTGCAGCTTTTCCACCATCTCTCCCTCCAGCCTTTGGCTAATATTTCATCAGCTTCTTGTAGATATTATCTAGATAAACTGTGACTTAGTAAAGAAAGAGAATCAAGTATTCTTGTCTTTAATATCAACATGTGGAATCTAGTTTCAAGGTAGAATTTGCGCTTGTTAGAGGGCACCATCCCCCCCCC
>NW_019201518.1:0-106 GCF_002260705.1 Seriola dumerili
TTGCACATCTTGGATCATCGTCAGTGGAAATACTGCTCCATCAGGTGGTCCAAGTGGCAACACAGCCGCTTTCTGCTTCAGCAGTGTATTTAACATTTTGCCATGT
>NW_019201519.1:0-147 GCF_002260705.1 Seriola dumerili
CCTCCAGATTCACCGGAAAACTGTTCGGGAGGAGCGAGGCGGTAGGCCGAGGCATGGGATAACGAGCCCGACGGAACTCCAGCAGCCACCAGTGGTGATGAGGAAGCGGTGTCAGGAGAGGAGGAGTCCTTCGTGAGGTGAGTGAGG
>NW_019201520.1:0-108 GCF_002260705.1 Seriola dumerili
CATACATGAAAAATGAAAGCAAGCTAGCCCGCCCATGTCGCCTTCCTTGTTTTTCTTCAAGACAAAAAAAGCTCATGCTAGCTGCTAATGCTAGCAAGCTACCCCCCC
>NW_019201521.1:0-124 GCF_002260705.1 Seriola dumerili
CATCCATCCATCCATCATCCATCCATCAATCCCTCATCCATCAGTCACTCATCCATCCATCCATCATCCATTCATCCATCCATCTATCCATCCATCCATTTATCTATCCATCCATCCATCCATC
>NW_019201522.1:0-103 GCF_002260705.1 Seriola dumerili
ATAAAAATGTAACAGTATTGAGATGGACCTTGGCTGTATGACCCTATTTTGTTTAGGCCTGTTTCTGGTTCCTGTGTTTTTTTCAGGTACTTCCTGATCAACT
>NW_019201523.1:0-393 GCF_002260705.1 Seriola dumerili
CAAAAAATTTTTTTTTTTTTTTTTTTTTTCTTCTTGAACACACTTCAGAGTGTGATGTTATTAAGGCCGGTATCACCGAAGCATCTGCTGCTAGAGACTCAATCCCACGGCTTTATTCCATCTTTGACAACTGGACAGCTGGACTTTAAAATTCCTACCTGGGTTTTCTGTTTCTCTAACTCCCTTTGAATCGGCTGACACCCAACACTTCGGCTGATGTCTTTATCCTACTTCCACCTCCTCACCCGTCCTCTCTCTTTTGTTCTCCTCCCATTGTCCCCCGGACGATACGGCCTCATTAGTTACCTGGTGACCCTCCTAATTTGCAACTGGCTGCTACAGTCTGCAAGCAGGAGAGCACCCTGAGGGCCCCCCCACCCCCCCACCCTCCCC
>NW_019201524.1:0-105 GCF_002260705.1 Seriola dumerili
GGCACTTCCGCATTGGCTTCATTTTCTAGACCCGGAGTCAAGGTCCATTTTTATATACAGTCTATGGTCTATAAACAATGTACTGTTGCTTTTAACTGACATCAC
>NW_019201525.1:0-104 GCF_002260705.1 Seriola dumerili
ATAATAATGAATTACATTTATTTCTTATTTTTCTAAAGAGAAATTACTGTATTAGTTATACAGTATTTTTCTGCTTTCTTAAATCACATACAATTCTATGTAAC
>NW_019201526.1:0-141 GCF_002260705.1 Seriola dumerili
CCCGCCAATACTGTTCTGGATAGTCAACAGAGGTGGAGAGACCCACGAGCTGCTAGAGGGTCCAGCTTGACTCGGAACTGGATTTTCTTCTCTCAATATGTGAGTAACTTGATGGTTCATAATGTTACATGTCTGTTTTCA
>NW_019201527.1:0-721 GCF_002260705.1 Seriola dumerili
TGTAATCCCAGCCTTAATGGCTAGAAAATCGTGTTTTATCATATTATTTATTTATCACATTATTATTGCAAGAGCGGTTATATCGCGATCCAAGAGATCTAATACAAATACATTTTTAACAGCTTTATCAGCAGTATGCTACTAACCCTGTATGGATGTGATTTATGTCATTGTTGTATGGCTCTGTTTATGGCCTTTGTAAAACATGAACAAATATATAAATGTCATAGACTCTTTGTTTTACAATGTGATCAACTGTTGGATGGATGGATCAAAAAGCCTGGGACAGAATCATTCATATACAAATACTGTTTAAATAATTAGCTTATTGTAATCAAGTCGTCTGCTTATGGAGTTCATTCTGGGTCTTTTCATTCTGACAATGTATGGAAAACTAGGGGTCGACTGATTATCAGCCTGGCCGATTATCAGTGGCAATATTCAGCATTTTGTGTGTTGGGTTACTTTGGCTGTAATGCAGCCGTCTGTCCCAATTTGTTGTCATCACTCTTTGGTCTGGAGCAATGTCCGGCTGATAGGCTACACGTTACGAGTAATAGCCTATCAGGCTGAAGGCTGCTGTGTACACAGACAGTGACAGACTACAGCAGGAAGTTAAACACTGTGATGAAGACAACAACAACATTAAGTGTGTTCAGACAGAGCAGCAATAAACTCTAAAAGTAACATAAACTCCAGAGACTGGAGATGAGACACTACA
>NW_019201528.1:0-109 GCF_002260705.1 Seriola dumerili
GAAAGGTTCTGATTATTACGAGTCACATTTATTCATACGTCAACAGACGTCGTCTCAGGACACGTTTCACACAGACCACAATCAGACCGTCTCTTCATGATGTCACTAC
>NW_019201529.1:0-156 GCF_002260705.1 Seriola dumerili
TCTGCTTCTTCCCCTCAGCTGTCACCCTGCTCCACTCTGTGATTATATCAGAGCCACAGCGTTCACACATGTTCATACTGCTGATTCATCATAATGAATATTTATACCACAGTCATACCACTGCTTAATACTGTATTTATTTTAGCATATTCATAT
>NW_019201530.1:0-274 GCF_002260705.1 Seriola dumerili
TGATTTAAGTGTTCCCTTAATTTTTTTGAGCAGTGTATTTTCCTGCTGTGACATCTTTCAGAGACAAACACTATTAACATACCTGTAACCTGTCCAGCACCGTGCTGTTCAACCAGTGATAATTCAAATTTAAACAGTAATACTAACCGTTTGGCGTGAAACCGGTACCAGTTTCATCTGTAGGTGGGAAAAGGTCAAAGGTCAAGGTCACAGTGACTTCATGTTCTTGGGAATGACTCCACAGTAGTGACTCATTCATATGCGTAAGTAAAAA
>NW_019201531.1:0-424 GCF_002260705.1 Seriola dumerili
TAAGAACTTATTCATATAATTCTTTACGGCTCCTGCTCATTCCCTTTGGCATGCGGGAAAAAATGTAATATTATTTCCACAATTAATTAATCGACTATCATTTTTGATTAATTGTAGGGCTGAAAACTATTATTTTCATAAACGACTAATCTGACGATTATTTACTGAATCAACAGATTATTCCTTTCATTTATAAAATGCCAGACAAAAGTGGAAAATGAAAAGTTAAAATCTTTCCTAAAACTGTTTATTCATCAAACCCATAAACCAAAATTTTATAGATTGAAAGTGATTATTGAACAAAGGGCTGCTCGATATTGAGATCACGATTATTCAACACGAACAATATCACACTTCTAATTTTAGGCTGTTGCCATCCTGGTTAATATAAACCAGTTGTAAAGCAAATGTGAGGAGTTTTTTT
>NW_019201532.1:0-117 GCF_002260705.1 Seriola dumerili
GTGAGCCTCTAGGAATGAACTTGCTCCTGTCATGGCCGTACATCCCTCACATGTTTGTGGTATTTATGGAGTCGCCTCTTCTCCCGTTCTCCCAACAATTTTTTTTAATTCACCCTT
>NW_019201533.1:0-101 GCF_002260705.1 Seriola dumerili
ACACACACACACACACACACTGTGACTCCATATGTTGTCGTGTATGAAAAGACCTAAAAATGAACACTTGAAGCGAATTGTTTAAACAGCATTTGTGTACG
>NW_019201534.1:0-302 GCF_002260705.1 Seriola dumerili
AATTGCTACATTGTGGTGTGTCAAGAGAGTTAGAGTCAGGAGATCTGTCATGAAACCTGCTGCGATTTCTGGTGGCTCACCTGATAGGGTGTGTGCCTTGCAGTCAAGAGCCTTATGGCAGTGTCCTGGGTCTGAATCCAACTTGAGGTCTATGATACATGTTGTTCCTTTTCTCTCTCCCTTTCATTTTCCTGCCCCAATTCATGAGTTTTACTTGTTTACTAATCCACAATGCAAAATATAATCTTTATTGTTGTTGTTCTGTTATTTAGAGTATGCAGTGGAGGTTTATCTATTTATGA
>NW_019201535.1:0-131 GCF_002260705.1 Seriola dumerili
GAAAAACACAGCAGTGTTGATGATGGTGATGATCATCATGTTTCAGACATGCCCTGTCTGTCCCCCTCACCCTGAGCACGGTCTCTGAAGCTGAGCAGGGTCGGTCTGCTGAGTACATGAATGGGAGAGTG
>NW_019201536.1:0-130 GCF_002260705.1 Seriola dumerili
CCCTATATAACTTGTAGATCTCCCGATAGACCATCCTCTCACTAACTAACTTGGGAGGGCTCCCGATCAACTTTGTGTGCAGAAATTACACTATTAATCTATAAACCAAACCAGTAACAGTGGTTATAAA
>NW_019201537.1:0-100 GCF_002260705.1 Seriola dumerili
CCACTATGACCTATAAAGTTATAAATATATTTATCTACTGTAAGTAACTAATTGAGTTTACTGGTCTTTGTCTCATGACTTTGTTCAAAGCTGGTTGTGG
>NW_019201538.1:0-131 GCF_002260705.1 Seriola dumerili
CCTCAGGTAACCTGTACAGTTAAACAAAAAGACAATCTTGAACTCCCTGACTGGCCACAATACATGAGAAATAAAGTAAAAGAAAAGGGCAAAGCAACACTTCTGCTGCATTAAAAGAGTTGCTTGCACAA
>NW_019201539.1:0-135 GCF_002260705.1 Seriola dumerili
TAATAAATATAGGATAAAGTGAGGAGAGAAGGAGTTGTTAAGTGGCAAGAGAATATGGGAAAGAAATTTTCAGGAACATGACAGAGCGAAGCAGTGGTGGGAGGGTTTTGCAAAACATTTCTGGAGCCAAGTAAT
>NW_019201540.1:0-119 GCF_002260705.1 Seriola dumerili
AGAGGGCGTCCTCAGCTGTCACTTATTCTCTACCAACACAGCTTAGGTTTTCATATCACCTGTTGAAACACAACTGAACAAAAACTAGAACTTTACATTACATTAAATCATCTCACACC
>NW_019201541.1:0-164 GCF_002260705.1 Seriola dumerili
ATAATTTTTTGACAGGAAAAAGTGCCAATAACTCACTTTTGTTCTTAAATGTGAGAATTTGCTGCTTTCCTCTTTTACATCATTGTAAATCGAATATCTTTGTGTGTTGGACTGTTGGTTCAGAGAAAATAAGTAATTTGTGGCTCAACTTGAGCTCTAGAAAA
>NW_019201542.1:0-281 GCF_002260705.1 Seriola dumerili
AGTCCAACCTTAATTTCACTGCCTTGCTTACTGTACATTGAACCTTGTCATGACAACTCAAGCTTTGAAATGCTCTTTAGTGGAAGCAACACTTAAACCTGAGACATAAAAAAACAATATAATTATGCATTGTTAAAAAAAACAACTGAAACAAAAAATACCACAGTATAATTATATTATGAATATAATATGGTATATTGCCATATTATGGATGGACTATATCGAGTTAAATTTGGGCTCAAAAAACATCAGTTGTGTCACAGCACCCAGAGTCTGTACAT
>NW_019201543.1:0-145 GCF_002260705.1 Seriola dumerili
GTGTTCACTAACTGCAGTCTGTGACATCACGTTCTAGAACGTTCATAGACATCAAAGGCATGACAGCTCCAAAAGAATTCTGTGACACGCATGCATGCACGCGCGCACGCACGCACGCATACACACACACACACACATATATATA
>NW_019201544.1:0-118 GCF_002260705.1 Seriola dumerili
GGCTGGGACGATTATCCGACGTAATCAACGTTGGCGATAATAAAAATTATTCGACGTGGAATTTTAGTGTCAATGCTTTGTGTAAAACCACACAGGGTAAATGCTCATAGAACAAAAC
>NW_019201545.1:0-111 GCF_002260705.1 Seriola dumerili
TGACGTTTTAAAGTCAGTTTCTACATTAATCAGAGCTGGGAAGTTGAAAGTGAAGATTTAAGATTAATTTACTGAGTTTAACTGGATACAAATATGAATCTTTGCGTCTTT
>NW_019201546.1:0-349 GCF_002260705.1 Seriola dumerili
CTTAACAGCTGCAGACATTGACCCAGATACCTGTGGTGTGAAGGCTCCTTCAGCCTTTCATGAAACATGTTTTGAGGCAGTCCTCTGAGGCGGTGCAGTGCAGCGATGTCTGGGCCGAGCTGCTGCCACTCTTCATCTCTCACCTCTGAAGTTGAAGCAAACGTCACATTTAATGATCCACAGGATCAGCTGCAGGTTTTTCTTATGCTCATTCTTACTGACTGACGTCTGCAGTAAAACCCAACAGAGACGCCAGCTGAGTGTTTGCTGTTATTAAAGCACACTCACTGTTACTGTCGTGGATCATATGAAAGAAAAGACATTAATTAATGTAGTGTGTGATTGATGT
>NW_019201547.1:0-101 GCF_002260705.1 Seriola dumerili
TTTTATGAAATACATCCTGATGTATATTATCTCCAAACAGACCACCCTGGCTCATGTTTCTGTTTTTCCTCAGAGCACTTTGTGGATAAACATCGAGCGGA
>NW_019201548.1:0-118 GCF_002260705.1 Seriola dumerili
TGCCAAATACCACTCTGTGCAATAATCACAATAATTATAAAGGGTTTCCAACATACCGAGCATTTGACATGTCCTGATGTAAATGGCACAAATTTATCTGGCAGCTGGAATGACAAGA
>NW_019201549.1:0-156 GCF_002260705.1 Seriola dumerili
TAAAAAAATGTCATAGTATAGTAAGGCATGAAAATGTCACAAAATGTCATAGTATACTAAGGTATAAAATCGCCATAGTATAGTATGGCATAAAAATGTCATACTATAGTACGGCACAAAAATGTCAAAAAACGTCATAGAATAGAAAGGCATAAA
>NW_019201550.1:0-114 GCF_002260705.1 Seriola dumerili
AATCAAAACATAATTTAGAACAGCTTCAGTAGTTATAAACCACAAGTATTTAATTGGACAATAAAAACAGTTGATAGGAGTTAATCAAAGATTTTACAAGTGCATTAATTAACA
>NW_019201551.1:0-131 GCF_002260705.1 Seriola dumerili
CAAGGTGGCGTCAGTCACTTGTAGAAACTGGTAGGTAATGCGAGAGTTGTGCACCGAGTCGGTGTCTAAGGCTATCACCTTGGCAACCAGACAGCCTTTATCGGTGGATCTGGGGATCTTTTCCTCCACCA
>NW_019201552.1:0-188 GCF_002260705.1 Seriola dumerili
CACAACACTTTTGCAGCAAGGGCTGTCAAGTTGGGGTAACCTGGCAAGAGATGCTGGTAAAATGTGTCCAAGCCAGCTGTGGCAAATTTTCCCTTCAAATCTGAGTCACATTGCAAATCTATTATTTCTAGTTGGATATTGACGGGCAGATCAGAGGCATTCACGATGAATGGCGAGCAAAAAACTTT
>NW_019201553.1:0-115 GCF_002260705.1 Seriola dumerili
AAAAAACATCATATTATAATAAAATATAAAGACGTCATATTATACTGAGGCCTGAAAATTGAAAAAAACAACATTGTATATTATGGCCTGAAAATTGAAAAAAACGACATAGTAT
>NW_019201554.1:0-112 GCF_002260705.1 Seriola dumerili
ACAAATACATGATCATACTCATGAATATTACAATTAACATCTCAATTAACTACTATGATTCAGTGAGACTGCGCATCAATCACTTCCACACGCCTGGTAACGGCCCGACGAG
>NW_019201555.1:0-179 GCF_002260705.1 Seriola dumerili
CTGAACAATGGAGTAACTCATCACTCAGTCAGTCACGGACATTTGTTTTTAGGGCTGACCCGCCTCTGCAATTTAGACAAAAATGTAAGAACACATCATGGCTATGGAGCAAGATGGAGAAAGGTGGTGCCATCGTGCGTCAACGCCATGTGGAGATGTGGATATGAGCTGCTTCTCTG
>NW_019201556.1:0-131 GCF_002260705.1 Seriola dumerili
GTTGATTAAATTCTACATCAACAACAGATTTTTGAAACTCACTCGTGTTGAACTCTTTAACTTAAGTTTGTGACTGAAGGTTTGGGATTTGATTTTTTTTAGGATTTTATTGATCCTGAATCTGGTATTAA
>NW_019201557.1:0-108 GCF_002260705.1 Seriola dumerili
ATATGTGCAGAAACACAAATACTGTTAAAACAAAACAACTAATCAAATCAGTCAATCAATCAATCAATCAATCAAATGCACAGTCCACCCTACATTATGGTTGTAGGA
>NW_019201558.1:0-114 GCF_002260705.1 Seriola dumerili
TCAAGTTATAAGAAACAAAAGTGGCAAAAAAAAAAAAAAAAAAGAAGTTCCTTTCAATTTTTTTCCTGTTTCATGAAAGTGTTTTTTGAAAGAGTAGGAGCAGTCCAGGAGGAA
>NW_019201559.1:0-119 GCF_002260705.1 Seriola dumerili
ATTATTTAACTGTAAAATTAACAGTACCTTGCTTTTGCTGACATGATAGTTTCCTGCCGTTTTTGTAAATACAGCAAAAACTGTTATTTTAAGGATATAATGATTAGCAGTTTATTAAC
>NW_019201560.1:0-274 GCF_002260705.1 Seriola dumerili
CCGCTCCTCAGCCATGTCTCCCATCTCTCTCTGTGTCTCTCTCTTTACAGGTGATATATTGGGCCAGCAGTACACAACTCCGGAGGAAGTTATCCACAACCATGGCTCTGATGTCATTATTGTTGGACGGGGTGTGTTGGAGGCCCCTGATAGGCTGAAAGCTGCCGAGTCATACAGAAAGTCAGGCTGGGATGCTTACACAAAGAGACTGAGCCAGAGTGGGCAATAAGAGCTCAGGAGTAGCATCTGCATCATTACATCTAATTTCAAATTT
>NW_019201561.1:0-488 GCF_002260705.1 Seriola dumerili
TACTATGATGTTTTTTGACATTTTTATTCCTTACTATACGCTGACTTTTTTTGACGATTTATGCCTTACTATACTATGATGTTTTTTGACATTTTCATGCCTTACTATACTATGACACGTTTATGCCTTAGTATAATATGACGTTTTTTGACAATTCATGCCTTACTATGCTATGATGTTTTTTTGACATTTTTATGCCTTACTATACTATGATGTTTTTGACATTTTCATGCCTTACAGTACTATGATGTTTTCTGACATTTTTATGCCTACTATACTATGATGTTTTCATGCCTTGCTATACTATGACCTTTTTTGACATTTTTATGCCTTACTATACTATGACCTCTTTTGACATTTTTATGCCTTACTATACTATGATGTTTATTGACATTTTTATGCCATTTTATACAAAATATTTTTCATGTTTTCATGCCTTGCTATACTATGACCTTTTTTGACATTTTTATGCCTTACTATACTATGAC
>NW_019201561.1:869-1469 GCF_002260705.1 Seriola dumerili
TGACATTTTTATGCCTTACTATACTATGAAGTTTTTCTGACATTTTTATGCCTTACTATACTATGACACATTTATGCCTCACTATACTATGATGTTTTTGACATTTTCATGCCTTACTATCCCATGACGTTTTTTTTTACATTTTCATGCCTTACAGTACTATGATGTTTTCTGACATTTTTATGCCTACTATACTATGATGTTTTCATGCCTTGCTATACTATGACGTTTTTTGACATTTTTATGCCTTACTATACTATGACGTTTTTTGACATTTTTTTGCCTACTATACTATGATGTTTTATGCCTTACTATACTATGACATTTTTTGATGATTCATGCATTACTATACTATGACATTTTAGACATTTTTATGCCATTTTATACAAAATATTTTTCATGTTTTCATGCCTTGCTATACTATGACGTTTTTTTGACATTTTTATGCCTCACTATACCATGACCTCTCTTTGATGATTTATGCCTTACTATACTATGACCCTTTTGTGCCTAAACTTAAATGGCGCATGTGTTGCAGTGGTGCAGCGGATTAAGGTTTTATCTTGCATTTATGAAGTTGTGAGTTCAAGTCCCCCCTTG
>NW_019201562.1:0-100 GCF_002260705.1 Seriola dumerili
AAGCGGAGAGGCCAGGAGGTAAGGGGGGAAAGGTTAAAGGAAAATTATCAAGTGTGAAATTTAATTGTTATGATATATACATTCATGCAAATTCAGAGGA
>NW_019201563.1:0-115 GCF_002260705.1 Seriola dumerili
TACATGGATCCATCACTCTTCATGGAGACACCGCTGGGAGTCGTGGACCCATCTGCACTCATCTCTGAACTAAGAAGAGAGATTGTTTTATTGAAATTTATTGAAATTGGCAATG
>NW_019201564.1:0-146 GCF_002260705.1 Seriola dumerili
GAATGACAGTTTCTGGTTTTACAATAACTCAATGAAACAAACAAACAAAAATAACTGTTATTGAAACCATCTTCTTTTCTTTGGTGAAATGGGTCATGGGAAATAGTTAATGAAACATTCATCATAGCAGAGGGATTGCTACCTGC
>NW_019201565.1:0-120 GCF_002260705.1 Seriola dumerili
CATGGTGTCAGACGAAGCGTAAACCATATAATTAAACCCTTCCACCTTAAAATTAAAGCTGAGGTTCAGCTCAGTGTTTTCTTTCAACACCATGAACACCTGTCTGCGGTGACACACGAC
>NW_019201566.1:0-144 GCF_002260705.1 Seriola dumerili
TTTGCTCCAGAGGCCTCGTCTCCTCTTTATTTTGTCTTTTTCTTTCTGCTCCTGTCCAGTCTGAGCCAGACACACTGAACCCTCTTCGTCACCGTTGCTTTTTTTTTTCTTCTTGCCCCAGAAGCCTCTCCTGCTCTCCTTCTT
>NW_019201567.1:0-250 GCF_002260705.1 Seriola dumerili
ATGATTTGAGATGTTTTTATGTTGCTCAGGTGCTTTGGACTTTTCTTTTATCTGGTTTTACCATGTTGTAACTCTATTAAGAAAAGTTCCATAAATAAAGTTATTATCATTATTATGACTCATCTGAGAACGCCGCTGATTAAACCTGTTACCGGTTGTTCTTGTTGCTCAGAAACTCGGCACAGAGTCCAGAGGTAACAGGAAACAAAATGGTGCCAACACAGAGACAATAAAGACCCACCTCCAGAGA
>NW_019201568.1:0-169 GCF_002260705.1 Seriola dumerili
AGAGATACTATGGAAAACATACATATTTTTGCCACCGCAGACCTAATTTACATTGAAAATGAACAATCCTTTAGCCAGTGGACTAGTACATACATCAACAGATAATACACACATATACACATCACACACGTATACACACACACAGTTTTAAACATGCTCTGAGAGCTTA
>NW_019201569.1:0-100 GCF_002260705.1 Seriola dumerili
AAGAGTTTGGATTTGAAATTATGATTTAATTAATTAATTAAAAAAAAAAAATACTGTTGGACTGTAAGATATCTGTCAGTATTTAAAATGGCTTTAGGAT
>NW_019201570.1:0-102 GCF_002260705.1 Seriola dumerili
CTCGGCTCTCTGCCCGGCTCCTAATCTGGCTTTTATCAGCGGTTAAAGCACCATCACCACCACCACCACCACCACCACCGCCTCCTCCACCGCAGCAGCAGC
>NW_019201571.1:0-104 GCF_002260705.1 Seriola dumerili
AAAAAACCTGATGAATCCTCTAGTGGAAATAATGACCTGGTTCTCTCTTTATTAGCTCTGATGGTACCTGCTGTAGAATGAGTCATCTGGCTAAGAAAACAAAC
>NW_019201572.1:0-310 GCF_002260705.1 Seriola dumerili
AAAAAAATAGCACACAAATGATTAATAAATTAAATGGATGTCAGCCCAGAGAAAGAATAAGGCAAGCAAGCTCATACTGTATATACAGTTAAGTTCACTATTTACATTGTGTTTACATATTGTTTAGTAACTTTGCCAACAGTTGAGGTGGGGTTTGTCTCCCCCTACTGGTTCATACAAGTGTCACACTGCAGACAGCAGTAATGAGTGCAGCAGTAGTCTCATGCTTTTAAATCTCCTATTACAGAGCACTCAGAAGAAACCATGCCCAATGTAGAGGCTGGCAACCAGAAGAGCTCATCCCAGAACT
>NW_019201573.1:0-126 GCF_002260705.1 Seriola dumerili
GAGCCTGAGTTTGTAAAAGAATAAGAAGCGAGCTGAAAGTTAAGGTATAAAAATACGTTTTAAGTTTAGATTTGAAAGTCTGAATGAAGTCAGACAGTCTGATATCAGCAGGGAGGTTGTTCCAGA
>NW_019201574.1:0-114 GCF_002260705.1 Seriola dumerili
AAAAAACAGTTTCCAACAACAACAACCACTTTATGGCAGCCTTACAGAAATCACAAATTTTTCAGCTTTCTTATTATACGTATTTTAAGTGCTATAATCGAGCACTGGAACCGA
>NW_019201575.1:0-132 GCF_002260705.1 Seriola dumerili
AATATCAGAGAGGTCATAGATATACTTCAGTACACTTTTATCTGTTTCCATAACTACCCCTCATCATACCATTACAACTAATGGGCTCGTCCAGGATTTGAACCCGGGACCTCTCGCACCCTAAGCGAGAAT
>NW_019201576.1:0-101 GCF_002260705.1 Seriola dumerili
TACATATCTGATGCTTAAATATTTGCATGAAGCACTGAAGCTAATAACATGTGGATAGTTTGAGTGTCGTGTCAAACAGTAGCTGGTTTGTTTATGAAGCT
>NW_019201577.1:0-110 GCF_002260705.1 Seriola dumerili
AATAGTCATAAAAATGTCATAGTATAATAAGGCATAAAATGGAATAAAAACTTCATATTATAGTAAGGCAAGAAAAGGTGTAAAAAGTCATAGTGTAGTTAGGCAAAAAA
>NW_019201578.1:0-107 GCF_002260705.1 Seriola dumerili
CCTGAGAGTGAACAGATTATGTTTTGTATGTTAAATTTTGCAATATTTGACCATCCGAATTCCTAAACTAACAACATGTCCTCGAACCTAAACAACCATACAGGTCA
>NW_019201579.1:0-110 GCF_002260705.1 Seriola dumerili
TGGTGGTGGGAGGGAGGACTGGAGATGGCAAATCAAAGGGTGCAGCAGAACAAGAGGGACCAACAGATGGGAAACAAAATGGTGTTAATGCCTCCAGGTGTAGATCAGAT
>NW_019201580.1:0-136 GCF_002260705.1 Seriola dumerili
AAACCAGTGACTCCAAACCTTTTCCAACAATGTTGTGCGTTAACAATATGAAGGCCAAATAATGCTCTTTTTTATTTGAATGATAATGATTGGACATTTCGGGTCTGAACTGGAAGCAGAGGAAGCTCAGTCTTTG
>NW_019201581.1:0-129 GCF_002260705.1 Seriola dumerili
TTTTTAACTATTCAACTTCTGCTGAACATTTCAGCAAATAAAATGAATTGAATACAGTTTCCATCTCTCCAGGTTCACAACTGATTCTCAGGGGTCAGGGGTCAGGATGCAGGACCAGAGAACGAAGGC
>NW_019201582.1:0-147 GCF_002260705.1 Seriola dumerili
ACAGACTCAACAAAACCCTCCCATCCACCAGAGGGAACCCCAACTGTGCAGCAGCAGCCAAGTTATCAAGCATCAAATTCTGGAGCGGAAATTTGAATGCAACACTCTAGTGCTAAAATCTGCAGTTCCTCTAATGACCACTAGAGT
>NW_019201583.1:0-119 GCF_002260705.1 Seriola dumerili
ATCAATTAACAAAATGCAGTGAATGAACAGAAGAGAAATATAAATCAAATCAATATTTGCTGTGACTGCCATTTGCCTTCAACAGCATCAATTCTTCTAGGTTCACTTGCACACAGTTT
>NW_019201584.1:0-146 GCF_002260705.1 Seriola dumerili
TTGCATCACTCTCTCTTCTTTCTGTTGTCTCCTCATCTCTCCCTTTACTCACTCATATCTCCCTCTTCACCTTTTCTCTCTTCTTGTTTAACATTTTCTTCCCTTTACTCCTCTCTCTCTTTTCTCTCATTTCACTCTGTTTCTTT
>NW_019201585.1:0-138 GCF_002260705.1 Seriola dumerili
CATTTTGCTTTCCTCAGCTACAGCAGCTGTATTCTGTGAATTTACAGATAGTTTTTTTTAACTGTCTAATTTTTTCAAAACTCTACACACATCTAAAAATGCACACAAAATGCAAAGTGCCACAAAATGAAACACTGC
>NW_019201586.1:0-115 GCF_002260705.1 Seriola dumerili
GACTTTTTATGCCTTAATATACTATGACGTTTTTTTTGAATTTTTCTGCCATACTATACTATGACCTTTTTTTTTTATTTTTCTGCCATACTATACTTTGATGTTTTTTGGCATT
>NW_019201588.1:0-774 GCF_002260705.1 Seriola dumerili
GGGGGGGGTGGGGTGAGTGGTAAGTGGTTAGTATGAATGTGGGAGCATGCTGTGAGAGTGAGAAAGAAGGGGAGGCAGGTGCCAAGCTTCACCTCAAACTGTGTCTCCACTGCATGACTCACAATTACACCGGGACTCATCACACACAACGTTCAGTTTGTGACTACAGAATGATACACTATAGTATAGTTAGATCATATAGAAATGTATATTTGCTTTAAAATGGTACATGATGTTTGGATACAAACAGCATAAGTATTCTGGCAATGGCAAATAACAGAGAGAGTAAAAGGCAGATGGAAGAAACACCTCCAGCTCAGTAAAGACAAACAGGGGAAGGATAAGTGGTGTAAAAAAAAAAATTGCAATAATGCTTCATGATAATATTCTTCAAAGCACTGACCAACCAGCATCCAGCACTGACTTTAAGGGGAAGCGCAACTTCAAAATAGAAGTAAAATGTTTGGTATGGGCTCAAATAAGATATCAGGAAGCCTTTGAGATGACATTATTTCCTGAGAGAAAAGTGGTGGCAAAAAAAAGAGAAACCTGCTCTACAACACACTCCAAAATGATATAAAGTATGGCTGTGAGGGGTTAATCACTATTGCTTCTATATCACTGAGCAGCAGACAAAGGCAAAACGATGGGCTTGAATAAAGATTAGTAAGATTTTCAGCTTGTGAAATGAAGTTTGGAAACAGTTTCCCTTTGAGAGCCTGAGAAAACTGTGAAATTCAACACCTGTTGTTGAAGAAATGAAAAAAATAAAAT
>NW_019201589.1:0-148 GCF_002260705.1 Seriola dumerili
ACTGTGCAGAAAGTATTAGCACATATGACAAAAGGTATTGTAAAAATATTCATTATCAGTAATTTTTCCACGAGAAAAAAAAATGATCAAGGAGCATTTGACCAGGCCATTGCTTTAAGAACTTGAGCATAACTAACCAACCTGGTTA
>NW_019201590.1:0-125 GCF_002260705.1 Seriola dumerili
TATAGTAACCATAGCCGCCTCTGACAGCATCAGAGCACTCATAGAGTGGTGTTAAGCTTTTGAACACATAATCTTACTTTTCTGTCTATGGTTTTTTAAGTCCCCATTAGACAATCCTTAACTGT
>NW_019201591.1:0-125 GCF_002260705.1 Seriola dumerili
GAGAGAGAGAGAGAGAGAGAGAGAGAGAGAGAGGACCTGTTGTCAGAGGTAAATAACACAATGACCCTGACAGTTGGAACAGCTTGACTATCCAAACACACACACACACTCGCACACACACACAC
>NW_019201592.1:0-138 GCF_002260705.1 Seriola dumerili
ATTATCTGAATCAATATTTCTGGCTCTGGAGAAAAGCTTAAATTGAGATTTGTCTGCATTTAAAACTAATTTATGGTGATTAAGAGCAACTTCTTGAAGACCCAGTCATCAGTAAAGCTTGTGTCATGCAGTCCCTAT
>NW_019201593.1:0-339 GCF_002260705.1 Seriola dumerili
GCCCCCTTTCATAGACCCTGCTCCCTCACCTGAGTCCTACTGCTACACTCTTGTTTCCTTCCCTTCCACACTTGTAAACAGTGAAGAAAGTGCTGCAGCTGTTATTGTGTGTGAGCTGCAACATGTTGAGCAGTAATGAGAGTCATGATGAGAGCTGTGATGTGTGTTTTAGAGTTTGTCTTCAGATGAAGTGAGTGGCTCTTAAAAGAGCCGTTGTATTGGAGCGAGTGCAGCAGCTGCGCTGTTTACTTGGAGCTGGTGTACTTGGTGACGGCCTTGGTGCCCTCGGACACGGCGTGCTTAGCCAGCTCACCGGGCAGCAGGAGACGCACGGCGGTC
>NW_019201594.1:0-166 GCF_002260705.1 Seriola dumerili
CAGAGAACGAACTTAATGAACTTTTTCCACTGTCACACCATGAATAACAGAAACTCAGCAGGGGCAATAACATCTAAAATTATTTATCAAGTACATTATTATATTTGCAAAAACATCACACCTATGGCCGTACTTTCCAGCTGTGTATCATAATTATTCCTAGTAA
>NW_019201595.1:0-189 GCF_002260705.1 Seriola dumerili
TGCCATTTCATACAAAACAGTACATAATATCAGCAAAATAATCACACTATCAGCGCCACAAGACTCTCTTTAACACGTCTATGTGGCTTTGGTGTTTCCAGAGCCAAAAATGTGGAAACAGGAGTGAGTTACAAAAAAGAGTCAGTTCTGCTTTTCTCCTGAAATCAGCTCCTGAATTTGTATTGCAGT
>NW_019201596.1:0-138 GCF_002260705.1 Seriola dumerili
ACAAAACACTTTTTAGCCATACCTCAATACTTTACACAGCAATTATGACAAGTTTCATACAAATATTTAATAATATTTTATATGACTGAATAAAAAGAGATGTAACCTGAAACTAGTTTGAGTGGAGGAGGCAGACAA
>NW_019201597.1:0-794 GCF_002260705.1 Seriola dumerili
GAAACCAGTGGTGGTGATGTCTTTGCTCGGCCTGTCTGCTGCTGTCTCTACTGGATCTTACTGGTTTGGCCCCAGTTGTTCTGGTGTCAGAGAAACCCAGGAGGTTCTTCAGTAAACACGTCTCACCACAAGTCTATTCAGTAGCTGTTCCGGAGCTTTCTATCACATCTCAGGGTCAGCTGATGGAGTTTGCTCCACTGTCATGGACACGCAGATGTTTAAACTGACATGTTTCTAAGGAGAAGTCCTGCTGGCTTAAATGTAGAGAATAAAAGTTGATTCTGAAACAGCAGCCTACAAAACGGTCTCACCGCAGGCTCCATTTAGCTTTCACACCTTAACCCCAAAACTCCTGGGCACAGACATGTAAAAGGCCCACCCCACCCTCCTACACAGGAGCAACACCCCGACTGAAACAGACAAAACGTTGTGCGTCACTAACGAAAACTACAGTTTATGACAAACTGAAACGATGTGAGAGTCCTCAGTGGATTCAGCTGAAGCACAAAGTGCTGCAACATGTCAGGAACATTTGCACTAAGGCAGCAGCACATGATGGTTTGTGTTTTGGCTGCACTTCATTATTTCTACCACTGTGTGTCACTGTAGTGAACACTGAGTTAACTGAGCCTCAGAGTCATGACTCTGTCGGCTGCCAAGTTTCTCCATCACTGATAAATGAATAAATGTTGGGTAAACCACGAGGCGTAAACACAACAGATCAAAATGTCTTTTTCAGAATATTTTAAAGTGATATCAGAAATAACTTGGATATATTTAAGTACTCTAGGCCC
>NW_019201598.1:0-156 GCF_002260705.1 Seriola dumerili
ACTCCTCAGGCACCTGCTTCTGTTTCTGACAACAAAGATGCAAATAGGAAGTTTTAGTCATTCTTTTAGTTTTTTTTTGCCTTGTTCTCAGCGATGAGCGGTAACTTTTGATTTAACCTACCAACACTAAATTTCCTGTCTCATCACTGCAGGACA
>NW_019201599.1:0-116 GCF_002260705.1 Seriola dumerili
GCACATGCGTCCAATATCTCAATGAGTGAGATTTATAAAGCACAACCATGTGAACGCACGGCTTCATAGTTCTGATCAGAAGAATGTGTATGAATATTTCTGGTTTTGTGCGTACA
>NW_019201600.1:0-106 GCF_002260705.1 Seriola dumerili
ATTTAGTGTTTCTTCTTCTACTTGAGTAAAAAAAAAAAAAAATCCACTGCTCCGTCATGCTGTATTATTTTTTATTACTATGGGCTGTTTAAAATGAAATGCCAGT
>NW_019201601.1:0-118 GCF_002260705.1 Seriola dumerili
ACTAACCACCTGTACATGAGAGGGTTTAACTAATTACCTGCACATTAGAGGGTGTAACTAACCACCTCTACATGAGAAGGTTAGACCAACCAACTATATATTAGAGGGTTTAACTGAC
>NW_019201602.1:0-111 GCF_002260705.1 Seriola dumerili
AGTAGTGTAAGTAGTAGATAACTAGTAGTAGCAAAAAAAGAAATGTGGCAAAAACAGACATTTATTTGAAATGAAAATATTGCTTGATATTGCCATGACACACTCTTGTCG
>NW_019201603.1:0-166 GCF_002260705.1 Seriola dumerili
CCTTACTATAAGACGTTTTTATCACTTTTTATAAAGTATAATGTTATTATGACTTTTTATGCTTTACTATATTATGATGGTTTTTATGCCTTATTATAGTTTGACATTTTTATGCGTTACTATACTGTAAGTTTTTTTTTTACCTTTTTATTCCTTACAATAGTAT
>NW_019201604.1:0-113 GCF_002260705.1 Seriola dumerili
CACACACACACACACACACACACACACATTGTCAGGTTAAGACTAAGGACTCATTCAAGTGTAGCTGAAAATTGACAGATGTGGTGACTTACTTTAGAAAGTTAAGATAAATA
>NW_019201605.1:0-115 GCF_002260705.1 Seriola dumerili
AGACATGTGCCCTCTGAGGAAAATCCCGCTGATCATGCGCCAAGGGGCCTCAGGGCTAAAGAGCTCATTGCTTCTTACTGGTTTACTGGTCCAGAACTTCTGTGGTGTGAAGAGC
>NW_019201606.1:0-128 GCF_002260705.1 Seriola dumerili
CTTTCCACATTTCACCTGCACTGATCTAAATATGACATTTACTTGACTTTAAACTTTGACAGAAAGTTGACAGTGTCTCGGTCTTTCCGTCAGCTGACCAGGATATTTTTTTATATTTTAGTAGTTTT
>NW_019201607.1:0-228 GCF_002260705.1 Seriola dumerili
GTGAGGCCTTAAAATGTTTGAGTACTTTCTTACACCAAAATGAGGCACACTACACAGCTACTGCAGATTATGGGGTTATGGGTTTCTCCCAGTGGCTCAGTCATTTCAGCTGTATAACATCAGTAGCCTGACTGATGAAAACAAGCCTTTGTGTTTTTTTTATAATATGACATTAGCAAGTCTAATCTCTTATTTATTAGTATCTTGAACTTCATGCACAGCTGCTGT
>NW_019201608.1:0-201 GCF_002260705.1 Seriola dumerili
TTTTTAAACAAATACAAATCTCTTTGACACAAGCACATTTATTTTCCCCACATGTAGAAACAGATTTATTTTACAGGTTTACAAAGGTTGATTCACAACTACAAACTACTTATTATTGGGATCGCCAATGACTTACCATTTCTTGCTAGTTGTGGTGGGTGAAGGTGGGTTCTGGTATCCCTGTGAAAACACATAATTATA
>NW_019201609.1:0-126 GCF_002260705.1 Seriola dumerili
CTGGATGGGTTTATGCATGTCTGTGTGTGTTGGGGAACTCACGCATCACTTCAGAAGAATGTGAGTACTCAATACAAAAAGCAACATTTCCCCAAAATATTGCTAGTTCCCTGGTTTTGATCCAGG
>NW_019201610.1:0-131 GCF_002260705.1 Seriola dumerili
TTGATTTTAGCTTGGCTCCTGCCTGCCTCTCAGGTTGCACTGCCAACTGGATTGATTGCTAATAAAAAACTCTGCAGCTTTACTTTGAAAGGAGTTTTTTGTAACAACACAGTTTATAAACTTCAATGTGT
>NW_019201611.1:0-317 GCF_002260705.1 Seriola dumerili
CCTGCAGATACAGGTCAGGAGCTTCAGTCAATGTCCACAACAAACATCACAATGAGGGGAAGATGTCATCTCAGTGACTTTGACAGTAGCATGATCGTTGGTGTCGGACGGGCTGGTTGGAGGATTCATGAAACAGCTGATCCCCTGAGATTTTCACACACAGCAGTCTCTAGAGTTTTTACTCACAATGGAGCCAAAAACAAAAAAACATCCAGTGATCAGCAGCTCCGAGGACGGAAACACCTCGTAGAGGAGAGAGGTCAGAGGTCAGTGGTCACACTGGAGCTGACAGAAAGGCTACGGTCACTCAGATAACC
>NW_019201612.1:0-109 GCF_002260705.1 Seriola dumerili
AGCAAAGTGGTTCTACAAAGGGTTTATATCTTGATGCTTGATGGTTCATGTGAACAGTGCCACATCTACTGCCTGAATGCAAAATGGGCAAAATACAAATGTTTGTACA
>NW_019201613.1:0-133 GCF_002260705.1 Seriola dumerili
TGTGTGTGTGTGTGTGTGTGTGTGTGTATGTTTTTTGTTTTTTTTTGTATGCATATCTGCTTTGTGGACAGGCTGCAGGACAGGGGACAAGCTCATTAGGTCCAGAACGTTGAGGGTGAGAACAGATGAGAAG
>NW_019201614.1:0-311 GCF_002260705.1 Seriola dumerili
AAAAACATTAACATTACTTTATTTAATCACATGTGCTGAATAAACAAACTTCAACATTGTTTTGAACGAGTCACTATTGATTGACTGATTTTGTGATGATGGAAAAACACACATTTACTGCAGGACTTTTCCTTCACTGTGCAGTAGTTTCACCAGCACAAAAGTTGGAGAGATAAAAATGTGAGAGAACTTTTATGTCGCATTAACAAACAAATCTTTTTACTTCATTTCTCCGGTTCTGATAACAGAACGATAACGTCAGAGTTTATCGATTCTGTCACAGCCTGCTATGCCGATTTCTCCCTCTCCAC
>NW_019201615.1:0-153 GCF_002260705.1 Seriola dumerili
AAAGCTCAGAACGTCCCTTCAACGTGCTTCTTATATCCCACAAACACTGACACTCTTATTGGCTGAATTTATCCTAAAAGTAATAACATGTGGCATTAACGCTGTGTTTGTAACGACCAAGTGAAAGGCCTGTAAATAAAGGTAAAAACCAGG
>NW_019201616.1:0-355 GCF_002260705.1 Seriola dumerili
TGTGTGTGTGTGTGTGTGTGTGTGTGTGTGAGAGTCACTATAAAAGGCAAGCAAGGAAGAAAAAGGTGGTGGTGAGAGAAGAACAAGGATTAGACTCAACCTTCACTGTAGTTTATTACTGATATTGCAGTTGTTCGCTGTAGCAGAGACTCTATTCTTAATCTACTTTTTTTTTCTTTAATATAGTAAACAACAATATTTTCATAAATAACTGACATCCCATTTTTTTGTCACAGTAGCCAGATTGTGATAAAATGGGGGCTCCTCCTCACATCTCTAGCTGTAATGAAAATTAGTTGGTGAACTTTCTCCGTCCTTGTCATCAGCAAGTTTCAAATTGTGAAAAAAAAAAAGA
>NW_019201617.1:0-123 GCF_002260705.1 Seriola dumerili
AAGCTAGCTGCTAATGCTAGCAAGCTAGCCCCCACCCCAACCCCCCCGTGTTCTGTTTGTCCCTTTTTCACCAATAAAGATAAAAAAAAATAATGCTAATGCTAGCTGCTAATGCTAGCAAGC
>NW_019201618.1:0-287 GCF_002260705.1 Seriola dumerili
ACTAAAAGTTATCCTGGGTATGATGAACTTGCTTCGTAGAACAGGCCTCAGGTTACTGCAGCAATCATCTGAACAATTCTCTTTTTCTTTCTTTGAACAGGAGAGAGTTCGCTGAGCTGCTGGAGAAATATGGATCCAACGGCAGCACAGGATCAACACGCAACTCTCCCATCCAGCAAGGTAGGCCAACCCCTGCTCAGGCCTGTGTGCAGCGCATTACACACTCAGGTTTATTTCCACAAGTACTAACTGTAGTTTAATGTGGGCAGACTCTCATGATCACGCTC
>NW_019201619.1:0-232 GCF_002260705.1 Seriola dumerili
AAGACTGCCTTTTTTCATCTACATAACATAGCTAGGATTTGGTCTTTTCTGTCTAAGACGTATACTGAAATCTTAATTCATGCTTTTGTTTCAAAGACTTGATTATTGTAATGTTTTGTTTTCGTTTTGTTTGTGCTTGTATTAAAAGTCTTCAAATGGTTCAGGATGCCGCAGCTATAATTGTTTCTAAATACAGAAAATTTGACCATATTACACCGATTTTAGCCTCCCT
>NW_019201620.1:0-137 GCF_002260705.1 Seriola dumerili
TAGCCTCCGACGTAAAGCGGTGCTTTCTCCTCAGACCAGCTCTGAGTTGGTGCTACTGTAGAACCGGTTTTGAGAGCCAGGAGAACCAGTGCTCAGGCTGGAAAACCAAAGAACCGGTGCTAACTCAGGCTCTAGCT
>NW_019201621.1:0-106 GCF_002260705.1 Seriola dumerili
AGCAAAACAAAATGAAATGTGAAACAAAACGAAATGAAAACATAAAATCAATTGAAAATCAAAAGTTATCTTTCCGAAAAATAAAACAAAACATCAATTGTCAAAC
>NW_019201622.1:0-106 GCF_002260705.1 Seriola dumerili
AACGTCATAGTATAGTAAGGTATAAAAACTTCATAGTATCGTAAGGCATAAAAATGTCATAGTATATTAAGGCACAAATATATCATAGTACAGAAAGGCAAAAAAA
>NW_019201623.1:0-222 GCF_002260705.1 Seriola dumerili
CCTTATTCAAAATAGACTAAAGTCACTGTTCATTTTTTTCCATCAGAAACATTGTTAATTACATTCAATTACAATTAATTTCAATAGCAACTTCCTTTAAATCCAACACACAGTAATTAAGCTATCTTCAGTATACACCATAAATACTGATAAATTATTATATTTTATTGAACAATAATAATAATAATAATTAGATCTTCCTGTGCTTAAATGAATTATTTT
>NW_019201624.1:0-777 GCF_002260705.1 Seriola dumerili
AACAGTAATTTCCAACTCACCACAAGATGAGGGGAACTTTCTGTAAATGTCATGTCAGAATAAAGTCGTAACAAACATCTGAGTCACAGAACAGTTTAACAGAAAGACGCGAAGGAAAAGGCCACAGAGAGGTTGTTGACGGACATGTGAGTTTTGTTTTTAGAGGTGAAAGTTATTAAGACGAGATGAAGCTGTGTGGAAGAGGTCACGACTGTTGCAGGAACAAAAATGTTAGAAATGGTTATAAAGCAACTGCAGAGCAGCAGTTTGTGCAGCGATGACCTGAAGCAACCTCCCAGCTCCTAAAGTTCACTTCCTCACAAACTGAAAAGCTGTTTTTTATTGCAGCTGTAAATCACCGATGTGACACTGAGCTACTTCATTTCATCCCTGCACATAAAAAGCAGCTGACCCTTCATACTCTGAGTTCCCCGCATGATGGCGGCTGGAAAAATAACTCAAGTCATTGTTTGTGTTATCAGTGCTGCTGATGGGACCGCCCCCCCCTGGAAACATGAGGGCCGTAATCAGAGAGCGACGAGAGTAAATCACATAAACTGATGTGATGTGATGGATTCTGAATCGACCGTGTGATTATGTTCCTCCCTGCGAGCTCTAATGCGCCCGTCGTTATTCTATATGGATGTTTTTGTTGGTGGGGGGGTGGGGGTGTTATCCAGAGCTCTGTGTGTGATAGTCTGGCAGTTTCATCAACCATGCTAATAGAGTCTGGAGAGAGGTCACGGCTGCACACGTCTGTGGGGGGGGGGGGGCTGG
>NW_019201625.1:0-100 GCF_002260705.1 Seriola dumerili
TACATCCACACAAACACCACAGCAAAGCATCGTCATGACAACCGTAACATCACACGTCACAAACCTGTGGGGACGGGGGGGCGGGGCTAAATACACCTGA
>NW_019201626.1:0-117 GCF_002260705.1 Seriola dumerili
TCACTTCGAACCCTTCATTGTGCAGCAGTTTCCTCACTGATCTCCCTCAGGTGGAAGAAGAGGACAATGATAAGCTGAAGTCTCTGTTAACTCTTCCTGAACTGTCTGCGGCTCTGA
>NW_019201627.1:0-110 GCF_002260705.1 Seriola dumerili
AGACTGTTTCATCAACTCTCCTGGTCAATGATAACTGGTGCTGAATCATCTCTGCCATCGGCTCTGCTGCTGCCAGCGCTGTAGAGACACAGACAGGTAGATGAAGGTTA
>NW_019201628.1:0-205 GCF_002260705.1 Seriola dumerili
TGTGTGTGTGTGTGTGTGTGTGTGTTTGCATGTGCATGTATGCAGTGGGTGTTACTGTGAATTTGCAAGCTCCATTTGGTGTGTCACTCCAGTATTTACAACATTCTTCCTGACTGTAGGTCAAGTCACCCACTCTCTTTCTCTCTTTTTCTTCCCCTCCTTTTCTCTCTCCCTTTCCTCTCTCTCTCTCTCTCTCTCTCTCTCT
>NW_019201629.1:0-111 GCF_002260705.1 Seriola dumerili
GCATCTTGTTTCAGTTGTACAGAGTACATAGAAAGTTAATAGAATCAGTGTTCCTGTCAGTTTTGGCTTTGTAGGGAAAGGGAAGGGAGGGGAAACTTTGAACCTTAAAAA
>NW_019201630.1:0-288 GCF_002260705.1 Seriola dumerili
AAAAAAAAGGGGGGGGAGATGTGAATAGTACTGTTGATGATTTGTTAAGAGTTGAAGGATGATATGGAAATTATTCAGTAATGTATATTTTGCTAAATAAGAGACTGCATTTATACCTGTCATAAGCTAGTCAGAGGACAATGCAAGACAAAGATGGTTATCTTTGATATTTATGTTGTACGTTATAGAAAGTGTTTGGTTGAATGTTAAACAAGATTTTGAAATAATCCTAAAGCTAAAATATAAATGAGCACAGTGGTTGTTGTAATGTGAAGTTTAAGTATTCAC
>NW_019201631.1:0-113 GCF_002260705.1 Seriola dumerili
CAAACTCTCAACCACCTTCCACTCATACCCCTAATGATGACAATGATACACCCTCTCCCTGTACCAATTCACGAGTCATATCAGGACTAAACACCTTCACTTTACCTGAAACC
>NW_019201632.1:0-104 GCF_002260705.1 Seriola dumerili
GATGATGCAGAGAAATGGAGGAACCTGAGCTACATTTGCTTTGTCATTACCGAATGTGGATTGATGAGGGGATTTATCATGGGAATTTTATCATGATGCTGCAA
>NW_019201633.1:0-525 GCF_002260705.1 Seriola dumerili
ATGTTTTCATTGTGTATGTGATTAATGTAGATGTGTATATGCACACTTTCATGGTGTTTCACCCTAATTGACCTCCCATAAATAAGCCTGCTTTCTCATGAGCACGCAAAACCTTTGCGTGCGCACACGAAACTTTCTGGTGCGCACCAGAAACTGAAAGATTTTTTTTCCCCCCATGTCCCCTTAGGAGCTCCCTATTTTTCTGTTGAGACCAGTCACATTTAAGTTCACTATGTGCTCATGTTGCTGGTGCAGTGTCCGTGAAGATCTTTTCTTTCCCGACCAGATGGGCTCCTTCATTATTATGAAGCTGTGCATGGCTGTCATTTGCCTCACAGGTCTCTAAGAGCATGACGTGGCAAAGGAGAGAGAAGCAAGCCAACCCTGTCGAACAGCTCTGTTTCCAGTTCCTCCGCTGGCTGTGAACCATCGCCCGCAACTGCATCAGGTCAGATAGTGTAAAGGTTGTATATGCAACTCAGACATGTGCAGGTCAGATTTGTAGTCTGCAGTGATATCTGGTGG
>NW_019201634.1:0-134 GCF_002260705.1 Seriola dumerili
TTATGCCTTACTATACTATGAGGTTTTTATGACATTTTACGCCTTATTATACTATAACATTTTATGACGTTTTATGCCTTACTACACTATGACGATTTTATGACATTTTACGCCTTACTATACTATGACATTTT
>NW_019201635.1:0-132 GCF_002260705.1 Seriola dumerili
CCCAAGATAAGCTGTATTAATTGGTTTACCTGATGTCTAACCTACCAACTTAAAATGTGATGATTTGTAAGATTTGTACTTGAGTTATACTTGCTTTTAAAAATACTGAAGTATTCAAAAGTAAAACGCATT
>NW_019201636.1:0-981 GCF_002260705.1 Seriola dumerili
CAATGTTAACTCTTGACTCTATCACTTCTTTCTCTACTGAAGTAAAGATGCTAACCAGCTAGCCAAACAATATTTAAAAGGCATCATCTTGGACTTTGTGCAGCTGCTGAACATTTTTACTTTTCTTTTTAGTTTCAATTACTCTATTAAAAAAAAGCTATCTATATAATAATCAATGATAAAAATAAGCAGTAGTGGCAGCAGCAGTGGTACCAAGAGTGACTCCAGCATTAATAGACATTTTTTCCCACTATACACTCATTGTCAACACCACAGCTTAAATTCCACACATCTATGCATTCTCAACTTTTTTCCTCATTATTTTCGTGTAAACTTTTTGAGAGGCAATTATCTCCTTTCTCTCCACCTCTCTGTCTCTCACACACCCTCACACACACTATTTAAATTCCAGAGGCAAGCTTTGATCACCAGTACATTAGCTTTACATTAGAAACAGTCATTAGGGGGACATCATCCCCACGACCAATTTGCCTTCGGAAAATAGTAGCGGTTGAGTGTGCTGCAGCCCACAGAGGACCAATGAGCCACACCAAACTTGATTAGGCCTCATAGTAATGTATTATTCCTCCTGGCCAAGGCTTTGTAGATGAACAACTTGTCTTTATATTAAAATGCACTATCTAGGAACAGCTAGAAACTAGAGTGGACTCTTTCAAAAATCTCTTTGAGGAGTCTCGCTCTGGCAGGGAAGAACGTGTCTACAGATAAATGAATAATGAGTTCCACATGTTTCAGTCGAGGCTGTTGAGAGTATTTCAGGGCAGGCGTTTCAGGTTTGATTTTCAGAGACGCACTCTTTAGGCTGGGGCTATTTGGGTTTTTTTATTTTTACAGTGGCACATTACACTGTCACGGGTAAAACTGCTTGGAAATATTGAAAAAGGAAACAATTCTTTTATTGAACATTTCGATGACAGAGAATAAGAAAGAATTCAAATCTTTTTTTCTTTTTTTTTTTTT
>NW_019201637.1:0-180 GCF_002260705.1 Seriola dumerili
CCCTCATAGAACAGCGGATGTGCAGAGAGTAATTCATTTTATCCATCATCAGAGAGTGCATGTATAGAAAAATTTTCAGTTCTTTTTTATTTTACAAATCAGCATGCATGACACCATGTGTAAAACTGGTGTATTATTTCCTGATTAAAGATATAACATGACAAAGACATCTTAGACATC
>NW_019201638.1:0-110 GCF_002260705.1 Seriola dumerili
AAATATCAAAGCACGATACACTGATATTTAATTATTAAATTTATTAAGTGATGAACACATCGTTTTCTGCCGAGGTTAGAACAGTTTTGGTTATTTCACATTTCAGTCTT
>NW_019201639.1:0-120 GCF_002260705.1 Seriola dumerili
TGCTCTTTGGTTAAAAGTTTGTGGACAGGTCCAGACACATTTGTTCATTTGGCCTGAGAGGATAAGTCTGGATACTCAGCGCCTTCATCCACGTTTAGACCTAAAATAGTGCTGTGCTAA
>NW_019201640.1:0-128 GCF_002260705.1 Seriola dumerili
TTCTTCTTTTCTCTCTCCCTTTCAATAACTCTTAATAAATCAAAACATTATATAACAAAAGCTGTCAGTTTTTTTGTCACACTAGTAGTTTATGCTGTTATGTTATTTTATGTCATGTCATGTCATGT
>NW_019201641.1:0-105 GCF_002260705.1 Seriola dumerili
ATACTATACTATGACGTTTTTTGACAGTTTTATAACATAATATACTATGACATTTTATCCCATTTTTATACCTTACTATACTATATCCTTTCATTCCTTACCATA
>NW_019201642.1:0-169 GCF_002260705.1 Seriola dumerili
GGGAGAGAGGAGCCAGTGCTGACATGACTAATGCTGGGATCAGCTCCCATTCATACTTCCAAAGCTGAACTGGAAACACACATATTATTCTGCTCTCCATTATATAAGCTGAAACTGTTGTGCTGTGCGTCCTGGCACTGTGTGTGTGTGTGTGTGTGTGTGTGTGTGT
>NW_019201643.1:0-114 GCF_002260705.1 Seriola dumerili
CTGTTTCATACAAAGTGTCTACCTTAGCACAGAGACTAAAAGAATTTGAAATGTGACCCTCCAAGTGATGCAAGCAACCTCCAACTCTCCCATAGACTGCAATACAAATTCAGG
>NW_019201644.1:0-315 GCF_002260705.1 Seriola dumerili
ATAACATAAAGCCGAAATAAAAGGCAGCTGTTATGGTGGGTAAATCTTATTCTATAAAAATTAGTATCTAAATTTAAATTTGAATCCAATTTACATCAGGCACTGACACAAACACCAAACCGGAAATGCTTCTCGTTGAAGCTAAAGAAAAGAAGGAAGTTGGGTGTGACTTGACCGGAGGCCGTTGTCGTCGTTTTTCTGCTGATATGAAAGTCGATATTCTGTCAATTCTGTACCGATTCATGTAAAATGGAGAGCAAGGTGTATTTTTCAGTGTTCGCAGTTGGGCTGTGTGCGATGCTGAACTCTGCTCAA
>NW_019201645.1:0-163 GCF_002260705.1 Seriola dumerili
GGCTTTTAACTCATTTATTCAGGCTGGTGTTTTGTCACTGTCTGACAAGTCTGAAACGGGCAGTTCTGTTCCCGAGCAGGGAATGGATCTAAATGTATTATTGGTTCCAATGCACAAAGTGATGCTGCATTGTGACTTGTTTCAGGGGGAGGCTGAGCTGGCG
>NW_019201646.1:0-143 GCF_002260705.1 Seriola dumerili
CGTTAAACTGTAAAACCACCGCAGCGGCCGTGGGTTCGAGTCCGACTCATGGCCATAGCTGCATGTCATCCCCTCTCTCTCCCCCCAATTTTCCTGTCAGTCTTTCATTGTCCTTTTCTGAATAAAAAGGCAAAAACTGCCCC
>NW_019201647.1:0-146 GCF_002260705.1 Seriola dumerili
AATAGAAGCAAAACAAGAGGATTGTTTTCCACCTCTGGATACAGCTGTTGTTGACTAAAGGAATGAAGTTTGATGCTGACCTCGCAACATTTCGTCTAGACTGCTTCTAAACAGCTGCTAATGCTAACGTTAGCTATGTAGCAATA
>NW_019201648.1:0-135 GCF_002260705.1 Seriola dumerili
ACTGTCGTCATCAGAGTGTAATGTGACACGAGAAGCTGATGATGATGAGGACAGCGTTTATGATTTTGTGCCCCGCATTTGTGTTCAGTAGGTTGTGAATACATATCTGTGCTGTTTTCATCGATTGTTTGTGGT
>NW_019201649.1:0-162 GCF_002260705.1 Seriola dumerili
CAGTGTCAGGTTTCTCCTCTCTTCCTAAAAGGAGACACTGAGCTCTAGTGTTCTAATTGATCTCATTGGTCTGAACTGACACTTGAACCCTGGACTGAACTGAACCATGATGCTCCTGCTGGTCTTGTACACTGATGTATTTTTATCCTTGTACTCTTAAGA
>NW_019201650.1:0-140 GCF_002260705.1 Seriola dumerili
TATAGTAAGGCAAAAAAACGTCATAGTATTATAAGGCATGAAAAGTCAGAAAAAAATCATAGTACCGTAAGACATAAAACATCAATGTATAGTAAGGCATGAAAAGTCATAAAAATGTCGTAGTACAGTAAGATATAAAA
>NW_019201651.1:0-107 GCF_002260705.1 Seriola dumerili
AAAGTCATGTATATAGTAAGGCATAAAAAGTCATAAAAATGCAATAGAATTGTAAGGTATAGAAAAGGTATTATATAATAAGGCATAAAAAGTCATGAAGACGTTAT
>NW_019201652.1:0-114 GCF_002260705.1 Seriola dumerili
ACTGTAAATTTACAATTTAAATAATACTGTAAGATATTGCTTTCATATGCTCAAAAAAAGAAACAGAACAAAATGATAATTCGTTTTCACTTTTTAATTTAACTGTTAAGTGCC
>NW_019201653.1:0-101 GCF_002260705.1 Seriola dumerili
GTTTGCAAAAATAATTGTCATTATTTAAAGTGGTGGTTTGTTTTTGTTATTGTGCTCCCATCGAGATGGAGGACTCACAGGAGACAGATTTTTAAACGGCC
>NW_019201654.1:0-100 GCF_002260705.1 Seriola dumerili
TATGGCATAAAACGCCATAGTACAGTAAGGCATAAAAAGACATAAAAACATCTTAGTATAATAAGGCATAAAAAGTAATAAAAATGATATATTATAATAA
>NW_019201655.1:0-129 GCF_002260705.1 Seriola dumerili
CCCCCCCCCCCCCCCAAAAAAAAAAAAAAAGAAAAAAAACCTACTCCCATGTCCTTGAATGTATACAATTCCACCCCCCACCCTCCCCGACCCCCCCAAAAAAAAAAAAAAAAAAAAATAAAAAAAAAA
>NW_019201656.1:0-155 GCF_002260705.1 Seriola dumerili
AGTGAACTTCGAATCTTCAAAATGCACAGTGTCTCAAATTGGATACTTCAGTACACTCACTGTACTACTACTCACGGACGTAGTGTGTAAAGTCCGACAGGGTGGCGTTGACGATCGCAACATGTGCCCGCCTATTGTAGCTCGCCTGATGACTT
>NW_019201657.1:0-130 GCF_002260705.1 Seriola dumerili
ACATCATAGTATAGTATGGCATAAAAATGTAAAAAAAAAGTTTTAGTATAGTACGGCATAAAACTTAAAAAAAAACATCATACTATATTAGGACATAAAAGGTCATAAAAACTTCATAGTATGACAAGGC
>NW_019201658.1:0-110 GCF_002260705.1 Seriola dumerili
CATTTCATTTAAGTACCACTCAGTAGTAACTGGACTAATGACAACAATGTAATGGATGCGTAAAACCAGATGGAGGCAGTAATGCAACATAATAGATGCCAACTGCCATA
>NW_019201659.1:0-114 GCF_002260705.1 Seriola dumerili
TTAAATATATATAATTCCATCCAATGTGAATTTAAGGAACTTCTAAAAATTCTGCTTTTGAAAGAGTGTTGATACCAACAGTAACTCAAACAACTGATCAAACTGAATTATGTG
>NW_019201660.1:0-102 GCF_002260705.1 Seriola dumerili
CACACACACACACACACACACACACACACACAGTTATAAATCAGCCTTATTCAGACACATTTGGAAGATGCTCAGTGGAAAAACTAAACTGAAACTATGAGT
>NW_019201661.1:0-141 GCF_002260705.1 Seriola dumerili
TCCGGTGTCAAAATTGTTATTAAATCTTTGGTTTCTAATATTTTCTTCCACAATTTTTGCAGGTGCGCTGTGAAGAGTTTTGTATTTTCACAGTTTGCAGGAAATAATAGCAGGTAATGTGTTCTCCTTTATGTCACCGAT
>NW_019201662.1:0-111 GCF_002260705.1 Seriola dumerili
CCCACCCCTCCTCCCTCCTCTCCTTCCCCTCATCCCTCTATCCTTACTCCTCTCCTCTCCCTCCTCCCCCCTCTCTCCTCTCCTTCCTCTTTTTTTCCCCAACCTTTCCTC
>NW_019201663.1:0-137 GCF_002260705.1 Seriola dumerili
TAATGAAAGATCACATTTGTAAAGATTTTCTTCATCATCTGTTTCTATTTTGGTGATAATTTACACTGTCACCATCTGCCCATAGTGTCACTGACCTCTACACCAAAGATGGTGCAAGAAGAAAGAAATAAGCTGTG
>NW_019201664.1:0-160 GCF_002260705.1 Seriola dumerili
AGTCTCATAGAGAGCTTTAATCAAGCACTCAACATTATTGGTGACTATGAAAGTTCTCCTTTGAACCCTAGAGCAGAGCATGAAGGGACTCATGCAGGGTCAAGGGGGGAGGGTGTAACCCACATGGATTTTAGGGCTACAAAACCCATATATGTGGTTT
>NW_019201665.1:0-101 GCF_002260705.1 Seriola dumerili
AGCAAGCAGAGCTAGCCGCCCGCCGGCTAGCCGCCCTTCAGAAGGGAGCGACTCAGAAGGCTGGCCCGCCGGCGCCCCCCTCCTCCCCGGCACAGGCATTG
>NW_019201666.1:0-120 GCF_002260705.1 Seriola dumerili
GTTTTGTCTAGACCTCAGTTTGAAGATGGAGAGCAGCAGTTTTGATATTTCATCCTGAAAATGACTCAAAACGATCAATTATTGATCTGTTGATGAACTGATGGGTTAATCGTTGCAGCT
>NW_019201667.1:0-536 GCF_002260705.1 Seriola dumerili
ATTATAAGGCATAAAAAGTCAAAAAAATTACATAGTATTGGAAGGCATACAAATGACATAGTATATTGAGGCATATAAAGTCACAAAAAAGGCATAAAAAGTAAAAGAAAAGACATAGTATTGTAAGGCATAAAAATGACATAGTATAGTAAGACATAAAAGTGTCATAGTATAATGAGGCATGAAAAGTGACAAAATCGACATAGTATAGTAAGGCACACAAAGTAAAAAAAACGACATAGTATTATAAGGCATAAAAAGTCAAAAAATTACATAGTATTGGAAGGCATACAAATGACATAGTATATTGAGGCATATAAAGTCACAAAAAAGGCATAAAAAGTAAAAGAAAAGACATAGTATTGTAAGGCATAAAAATGACATAGTATAGTAAGACATAAAAGTGTCATAGTATAATGAGGCATGAAAAGTGACAAAATCGACATAGTATAGTAAGGCATGAATAGTCAAAAAAACGACATAGTATAGTAAGGCACAAAAAGTAAAAAAAACGACATAGTATTATAAGGCATAAA
>NW_019201668.1:0-107 GCF_002260705.1 Seriola dumerili
ACTTTCCATCATTACTTTTTAGGGATTTATTTCACTTTTCTGCTTATATATATATATATATTTTTTAACAAATCATAATTTCTGCTTTTTCAAATCGAGCTGAGCTC
>NW_019201669.1:0-143 GCF_002260705.1 Seriola dumerili
CAGGATGTGTGCAGTGAATCAATGTGGATGTGAGCTTCAGTACAAACAGTAGTGTTTATCTGAATACCAACTACAATTATGATTGATATATTTTTCATGCATCAGATCTTGGAAGCTGTTTCACTGGGATGTTAGACAAATAT
>NW_019201670.1:0-418 GCF_002260705.1 Seriola dumerili
CTGGAAGAGGTAAAGAATAATGAAATGTTACAGCTTCACTTTCAGTCTAAACTCATCAATATCTAGTTGATGGGATTTCCCTTTTTTATGACTCTGTGCCGGCGACAGCAGGAGGGCAGGAGTACATATGAAAGAGGAAATCTGTGATGACATAAAACTGGTCTGCTGATTCATCAGTCGAGCTCTACTGGGGATGAACCCTCTAATTAAATGTTCTAATTGTTCTTAAGGTGAAGGCACAACAGGGAGATTCTGTGTACATAGAGACGTCTTCCGAATGCAGACTCATCAATCGTCAAAGTTACAGTGTTCACTGTCCGGAGGCGTATAAAATTGTGCCTCATGTGAGTATTTCAAATGAATCATACTGACACAAAAAACATGATTTAGTTTATTTTGGATACTGTTGAGATACTGA
>NW_019201671.1:0-105 GCF_002260705.1 Seriola dumerili
GAAGCTGTGACACTGCTGTTCATCTGGAAACCTGTCCAGCACGCGGCTCCACCCGGAGTCACTGATGTAGTTGAGATTGTTTAGAGTAACCACATCCTGACTGTA
>NW_019201672.1:0-150 GCF_002260705.1 Seriola dumerili
GATTAACCATTATGAGCTGAAAGCGAGTGCGCCTGAAACCTCAGTTCTAATTAATCGAGGCAGGAAACACGTGCAAAACTATGGTTATGTGGTCAAACTGTGAACTGCACTGGGTGTTCACTACAGTTTGGGTTAAAACTGGACTTCGTT
>NW_019201673.1:0-115 GCF_002260705.1 Seriola dumerili
GGACTTTGCTGTTGAGAGCAGAGTGAGTGGCTCTTAAAAGAGCCGTTATTGTGTTCAGAGGAGCAGCAGCAGAGTCTAAGCTCTCTCTCCGCGGATGCGGCGGGCCAGCTGGATG
>NW_019201674.1:0-104 GCF_002260705.1 Seriola dumerili
ATTCTGTTAATTATACATCACATTTACAGTTTGAAGGAAAGTGAAAAGAGAAAATTACTGTTCTCACCTGTCCATCCAGTGGTAGCCTGCCTTTTCCACTCCAG
>NW_019201675.1:0-136 GCF_002260705.1 Seriola dumerili
AATAAATATACAGATATACAAATACAGAGATACATTTAGATACATAAAGATACATACAGATAAAGATACATATATACAGATACATACAGATATATACACTCTTGCCCATAAAGTTGGAATAATTTTGTTTTCAGAC
>NW_019201676.1:0-111 GCF_002260705.1 Seriola dumerili
CAGGTTTTATCACCCTAATGATCAAGTAAGACTAGCCTAGCCTTGGTTTTTAGTTCTTTTGAAAGGCTAGATATATGTGAACAGTAAATGCATTGGGGATAGTTAAAAACA
>NW_019201677.1:0-594 GCF_002260705.1 Seriola dumerili
TGCTTCAACCACATGTGGGAGTTTCTAAACAAACGGTGTTGGTATCTACATTGTTATGTTAGAAGATGCAATTAACAATTCTACAGAAAAACAGAGGAAATATATTTTAAGATGTGGGAACATGAGTTCCAGTTTGAGTTTGACTTTTTAAGACCTTTAGTAAATCACTTTCTGTGTGGTATTAAAAAATGTCTTTATTAGACGATGATTTTCCTAGATGCTTGCAATAAGTCTGCAGACACTGACTGAAACTTTCCCAAAAAAGGATTGAACAGTGTCCTATGTACACTAAATTTACTGTTGAAACAATCTCACTTCAAGCTCTTAAAAAGGTACATCTGCTGGCAGCCCCAAAAGTATTGTATAAAATTACTACAGCAGGTGAAAATATACTTTATACTACATTGCAAAATATGAAAGAAATTTAGTGGAGTCAACTAATCTTTTCTCATTAATTTAATGTAAATATGTAAACGTTGTTAATTTCATGTTAATTCAATTTAAAAGTTCCAGTTTTAATTTTCAGACCACCTCTTCTTACCTAAAGACTTGAAATGATGAGTTTAGTGAATTAAACTTAACTTAAAATGATTT
>NW_019201678.1:0-154 GCF_002260705.1 Seriola dumerili
CATAAAAATGTCAAAAAACATCAGACTATATTAAGGCATGAAAATGTACAAAACGTCATAGTATAGTAAAGCATCAACATATCCTAGCATAGTAAGGCATTAAAAAGGCCAAAAACGTCATAATTTATTATGGCATAAAAATGTTAAAATACGT
>NW_019201679.1:0-110 GCF_002260705.1 Seriola dumerili
CAAGGCAGAAAATTTAAATGTTAAATCAATTAAACAAACTCTGTCTCTCTTTCTCTCCTCCTCTCTCTCTCCTCCTCCTCTTTCCTCCTCTCCTCCTCTCCTCCTCTCCT
>NW_019201680.1:0-153 GCF_002260705.1 Seriola dumerili
TTAAAGGCTACAGTCAAATTTGACTATTTGGCAAATGTGTCACACGTTTGGCAGTTTGGTTCAGTTCAGGCACTAAAACTACTTTGTTAGGTGAAAAGATTATAATATGTAAAGCATATAAACCAAATAAACCATTTCACAATCTAACCACAT
>NW_019201681.1:0-111 GCF_002260705.1 Seriola dumerili
GCTCCATCAAGTGTCTCATCGCTGACAACTGGAAAGGTAAGAAATGCAAAACTATACCACTCTTGAACTTATTGTAAAAATATTGCTGTTACTGCATTTTAGGTCATGTGG
>NW_019201682.1:0-106 GCF_002260705.1 Seriola dumerili
ACTGATTTTAAAAATTAATAAATAGATAGACTATAAATTTTCATTACACGTAAGTTTGTATAAACAATTTTTTTTTCATTTTTATCCGGGAGTGACAGCAATAAGT
>NW_019201683.1:0-445 GCF_002260705.1 Seriola dumerili
GTGTAAAAGTGTACTTATATTGAACCCACAACTTTAGACACAGGTATGTGTGGGAGATAAAAATAAGAACAGTCCTCTTTTTCCTCGTAGGTCAGTCTGGTCCACCTCAGCCAATCGTGGCAATGGTTGGTGACGACATCATTTTACCATGTCACCTGGAACCTACTGCAGATGCTGTTGACCAGACTGTGGAGTGGACAAGACCTGACCTAAACCCTAGATTTGTCCATCTGAGGCGAGACAGAGTGGATCTTCTAGATGAGCAGCATCCATCGTACAGGGGGAGAACATCACTGTCCACCAACAAACTGAAGTGTGGAGACCTTTCACTAAAACTCTCCACAGTAAAACTCTCTGATGCAGGAACATACAAATGCCTCATTCCCAAATCTGCTTCTGAGTCAGTGGTTGAGCTTGTTGTAGGTGAGTTGGTATTCAGGAAAAC
>NW_019201684.1:0-116 GCF_002260705.1 Seriola dumerili
AAATTGCTTTCAAATGAATGAATTGTATGTTTATGAATGTTGTGACTATTATCTATTAGTATTTTGAACTTTATACTCAGCTGCTGTTGGACTTTTACCTTCACTTCCCGCTGCAG
>NW_019201685.1:0-150 GCF_002260705.1 Seriola dumerili
TTTTTTTGTTTTTTTTTACCATGGTATCAAAATAGATATTTAGAATCGTGGAATTTCATTTTTTGGTATTAATTGGTATCGACTACTAAAGTTCTGGTATCGTGACATCCCTGATCCTGACAGTGATATCCTGCACCGTGGTATCCTGCA
>NW_019201686.1:0-101 GCF_002260705.1 Seriola dumerili
TTGAGCAGAATCATCAAAGTGAGACTATTTATCTCTTTCCAAAGCGATTAACTTTTATGAGTCTATAAACCCCTTCTTGATTGTATAGCTCAGCGTCTGTT
>NW_019201687.1:0-106 GCF_002260705.1 Seriola dumerili
AGTATAGTATGGCATAAAATGTCATAAAAACGTCATAGTGTAGTACGTCATGAAAAGTTATAAAACTGTCATAGTATATTAATGCATAAAATGTAATAAAAATATC
>NW_019201688.1:0-127 GCF_002260705.1 Seriola dumerili
TTATTGTTTTATACAGATAAATATGGGATATGAAAAAAAATGGGATATTAATCAAATCAATAAATTGATATAAATCAATATGGCCTTTGTTTTGACCAAAAAAAAGGTATTAAAAAGCATTTTATGT
>NW_019201689.1:0-115 GCF_002260705.1 Seriola dumerili
TCTAATATCATTGGATTCATGATGCACAGTTGAAAAAAACCGATCTAACAGAATTACCAGAATTTTCGTCGGTTTGTTATTCCGTACATTTCTTACTTGTAGAAACCTGGCAACT
>NW_019201690.1:0-117 GCF_002260705.1 Seriola dumerili
GGGGAGACAGTTAGACACAGGTGAAACACATTAGGGCGGTGCAGGTAATCACACAGGAGGGAAACTTGACAGGACGTTGGATCTGAAACCAGACAAGACAATGGTTACCAAAATAAA
>NW_019201691.1:0-136 GCF_002260705.1 Seriola dumerili
CGATACAGCAGTGTACCACAATAAAATCACACCTGTACCAGGACTTTATAGGAGGCTGTATATAAACACACTAAGTCACATTCATTTACATATACTGTGCATCTAAAGGAGGATTGGTTTGTCTTGTTGTTGCCTA
>NW_019201692.1:0-291 GCF_002260705.1 Seriola dumerili
CCTGTTTATCCAGAGTCAGAGAAAATATGAACCAATTGTCAGAAGCTTTTGAGTAATGTCTAAAAAGTGTTTTGTGAGGTCACCCTGACCATGACCTCTGACCCCCTGAATCGAATCAGTTCATCCGTGAATCCAAGTAAACGTTTGTGCCAAATTTGAAGAAGTTCCTTCAAGGCCTTACGGAGATATTGTGTTCACAAGGCCAAAACTTTGTTTTGTGAGGTCACCCTGACCTTGACCTTTGAACTTCATCCACCAAAATCTAATCAGTTCATCTTTGAGTCCTAGTGA
>NW_019201693.1:0-109 GCF_002260705.1 Seriola dumerili
CTATGACGTTTTTATGACTTTTTATGCTTTATTATACTACGACGTTTTTATGACTTTTGATGCCTTACGCTACTATGACGTTTTTGTGCCTTACTATATTATGACGTTT
>NW_019201694.1:0-114 GCF_002260705.1 Seriola dumerili
GTCATTTCTAATTTGCAGAGCTTGCAGAGCACCATGTTGCTCGGTGTCTGCTTAAAATTGTGATTGTGGGCAAGATTTTTTCGCTTCAGCTTGCTCTTCGGTGGAGTCCATGCT
>NW_019201695.1:0-100 GCF_002260705.1 Seriola dumerili
GCATAAAAAGTCATAAAAACGTCATAGTAGAGCAAGGCAGAAAAAGTCACAAAAATGACATACGTAGTATAGTAAGGCATAAAAAGTCATAAAAACGTCA
>NW_019201696.1:0-119 GCF_002260705.1 Seriola dumerili
AGCTGGTGATCAGGTAACAGAGCTGCTGGAGAAGATGGAAGAGATGGTGGCAGGAAACTGTTCTTTGCACCTCAGTGAAGCAGATGATCCACAACAAGAAGAGAAAAGTGATGAACCAA
>NW_019201697.1:0-192 GCF_002260705.1 Seriola dumerili
TACAATAAAAAAGGAAATCTGATTTAAAGAAGATGTTGAATAAGTAATTTAATATTATATATAGAGAAGTAACAAAAAAACTATACTTTGGTCGGTATGACAATGTGATTAATCTAAATATTAATAAAAAAAAATATTTTTCCATATCAATATATCATGATACAGCAAATGTATGCAAATTCACAAAAATAA
>NW_019201698.1:0-102 GCF_002260705.1 Seriola dumerili
TCTCTAGTCCGCACTAGTCTGACCAAGAAAATGGAGAAAATTCACAAGAGAGGATGTCAAAGATAACCACCTACCTTTCCTTGACTGTGATGTCCACCTTGC
>NW_019201699.1:0-107 GCF_002260705.1 Seriola dumerili
GTGATAAAGGCCCTAGCTACTTTTTTTTGATTATTATTATTAGGCCCAAACTGTGGCCAACAATGAATTTCATTGTTGTAAATTAAGCTGATTAATAATATATCAAT
>NW_019201700.1:0-152 GCF_002260705.1 Seriola dumerili
CCTGTTCTCTCTGCTCCTAGGTTCGATCGTCCCTTTGCTCTCCAAGTTGATGCCAGTCACGTGGGGGTGGGGGCGGTACTGTTGCAGAGTGATGAGTTTGGCATCGAAAAACCAGTGAGCTTCTTTTCTAAAAAGTTTAACTCATACCAACT
>NW_019201701.1:0-104 GCF_002260705.1 Seriola dumerili
GATCATAATTACCTACAGTCTGTATCTGAAACTTCACTGTGGTGCTGCATTTACTGGCACAAGGATTTTCATGATGATTTATGCAGTCAGATCAAGTCTGTCCT
>NW_019201702.1:0-171 GCF_002260705.1 Seriola dumerili
CTGACCACAGATTTCAGGTCTGCTGAAATGAGAATAAACTTGACTCCAGCCCCAACCGCGCGAACCACAGACGAGGTTAAGTGTGTGACCAACTTTTCAGAAACAAGATTCACGCTATCTAGGTGATAAAATCTGCAAATGGCTGCTCATACTCTTCTATCTTAGATTATT
>NW_019201703.1:0-140 GCF_002260705.1 Seriola dumerili
GAAGGATGAACCGTTAAAACCTCAAGTTTTTTTGAAAAATGTGACATGTTGTCGGGGTTGCTAAGCAACAGGAGCTAGTGACACGCAGAGGAAATCCTCCATAGACCACCGAATGGCGGCTACAGAGGACCACACCTCCG
>NW_019201704.1:0-121 GCF_002260705.1 Seriola dumerili
TAATGTGAATATAAAGAGATCATCTCAAAAAAAAAAAAAAACCATGTAGTCTGAGCCCAGCATATGTTTTATTTAGTGTTTTAGTGTTTTACACATTTTCTGATAATCAGATATTTTATAA
>NW_019201705.1:0-183 GCF_002260705.1 Seriola dumerili
GCCCTTTGTTGAACATACTTTGTTGTTATTTTTATTTAGCTTTTTCAGTCTAGCCTACTTATAAATGTATAGATCTGATACATAAGTTGGTTCAAGGTTGGATAATTGAATATGACGTTTCAAATGGCTGGATTACTTTTCTGCAACTGAGCCCATGCTGCTCTTCACCTGCTTTTTTTTTTT
>NW_019201706.1:0-117 GCF_002260705.1 Seriola dumerili
ACTCAGGTATTCACACATTTTGTGGTGAATGACAAGTTGTTTCTTCAAGCAAGATGAAATTTGTTGTTCAATTTTTGCAATTCAATTAAGCTGCTTATATTGGGGGTTTAGTGAAGA
>NW_019201707.1:0-123 GCF_002260705.1 Seriola dumerili
TCAGTTTACAGTAGAAACAGTCTCTTACTGTGAGTCTGAAGGTCCAGGTTCATCACTGAAGTTTATAAGAGCTCCTTTGGACCGGTCACTCCTCATAGACGGACAGATGGATCCTGGAGACTC
>NW_019201708.1:0-142 GCF_002260705.1 Seriola dumerili
ACAGGAATGTCCCTGACCAGGGTTTGAACTCACAACCTTCTCGGTGTGGGGCAAAAGCTCTAACCACTCAACCACTGTAGATTACATGAACATAATTTCATTGTGGCATAATGACATATGGTAGGAAGGCATAAAAATGTCA
>NW_019201709.1:0-298 GCF_002260705.1 Seriola dumerili
TCAAGAACAAAGGCTGACAAGTGACCAATAACTGCCACATAGAATCACAAAATCAAAATATCTTGATGTCTTAAAACAAAGACAAAAGTTTATTTTGTTAATTCAGTTTGCTAACCAACTTTTGTCCATCCGTACGGCATTTGCATTAACTCCGCGCGGAGAGTGCATGTACACAATGGTGATGTCATACAGAGAAAAAATACTTTTATGGGCTTTTCGTTGGCTTTGGAAAATTTTTAGAAAGATTAAAAGTCCATGACTTAAAGATATACAATACAAAGATTAATAATTGACTGTG
>NW_019201710.1:0-235 GCF_002260705.1 Seriola dumerili
ATGCATTTACATTACATATCTCACTGAATACAACAGGTTGGGGGTAACATCAGGGGCCAACGGACTTCGGAGGATAGCGTCGCCCCTTTGGAGATCAAGCAGGAGGGCGGCGGCGAAGATGGCGTCTCTCCGGAGGTCGAGCCGGACGTCGAGTAGAAATGCCGCGGCAAAGACAGTGTCTTTCCCGTGGTCGCTTTGCCCCATGGGCGGTGGCGAAGATGGGGTCTCTCCGGAG
>NW_019201711.1:0-100 GCF_002260705.1 Seriola dumerili
TGACATTTCATGCCATACTTTACTATGATGTTTTTTGCCGTTTTTATGTCTTAATATACTGTGACGTTTAATGCCTTACCATACTATGATGTTTTTATGA
>NW_019201712.1:0-165 GCF_002260705.1 Seriola dumerili
GAGCTTGTAGATACCCAATTTCTCCTCAGCAGTGAAACCCAAGATGTCAATGGCAGTCTGCAGTGGAAATGAAGTAAAGTTATCAGTAATTGCAACATTTCCCTCATTATACTCTTTATTTAACTAATTTGTCGACTTACATCTGTTGCAATGAACTCCTCCACA
>NW_019201713.1:0-130 GCF_002260705.1 Seriola dumerili
GAGATGCGAGTGGGGGGGGGGGGGGGGGGTGTTAGTTTCTCCCAAAAGAACCAAAAAAAAAAAACTAAACAGCAAAAGAGGAAAAGAAAGAGACGGCAAATATAAAAAAAAAAAAAAAAAAAGAGACGGG
>NW_019201714.1:0-382 GCF_002260705.1 Seriola dumerili
CATATATAGAAATTTGGAAAGAGTTTTTGCCCTGACAACTACTCATAGTAGGAACCTAGAGGTATGGGGCTAGACTCTCTCTGAAGTTCTTGATCAGTCATTTCCAATAAACACAGACCTGAGCCCCAAGCCATAGCCCTGAGGCAGCTGCAGCTCAGCAGCTAGAGCAGCTTGTCCACTAATCGGAAGCTGGTGGTTTGATCCCTGGCTCTAGGGCACATACAAGCTTTGATACCATGGAAACCAAAAGGATGCAGAGACACTGAGTATTAATTGTCAGACAGTCTTAAGCTCCGTCCTGTGAGCAAATATCCAACCTCCTTCCAGATTTAAAACTGTTCACTTCCTAATTCTTATCTTTGCAACAGCCACTATAAAAAAA
>NW_019201715.1:0-100 GCF_002260705.1 Seriola dumerili
TTTTATTTTATTTTTTTACAAAGCAACTATATGCACCTCAGGACAGTTCACTAGTCCATTGTTTGTATTAGTAGTACTAGTGGGCTGTATGCACATTTTT
>NW_019201716.1:0-114 GCF_002260705.1 Seriola dumerili
TTCATCACAAACTGTGTGAATATCTGAGTCTTCCCTCTTAAGAAAGACTGCATTTATTCAGTGGACACCACTCGTTTTTTATTCCAACACAGCTGTTGTTTTCTTTACTAAAGT
>NW_019201717.1:0-113 GCF_002260705.1 Seriola dumerili
GGTGGGGCAGTTAACCAGACATCCATTTACCAAACCTACCAGTTAATCTTCATCCTTGGTGTTTTCCTTTGTAAAACAGGAAATTGAACTGTAGTGACTTGGTGTCTTTTCCC
>NW_019201718.1:0-163 GCF_002260705.1 Seriola dumerili
GATGTGCAGAATAATGTAGAAGTTTCCAGCTGTTTCCCACGGGACCCAGATATTGGCAGCTCTGCTTTCATTAAACTGAATTCTCTACTGGCCAGTGCCAGCTTTCATATTTACATACATTAGTGCTGCCACTAACAACTATTTTTCTATCAATCAATCTATG
>NW_019201719.1:0-143 GCF_002260705.1 Seriola dumerili
TACATGACATTGTATTTTTCGTCCATTAACTAGAGAATAAAGACCGAAGTACTCTTTCCTGAGTTCTTACAAGAAAGCAAAATACAGTGAAAGAGCATCACCACACAACTTGAACTAAAGGTTCTCAATTCTTTGTAACATTT
>NW_019201720.1:0-113 GCF_002260705.1 Seriola dumerili
ATAGTATAGTAAGGCATTAAAAGTCATAGTAAAGTAAGGGATAAAAAGTCATAAATATGACATAGTAAAGTAAAGCATAAAAAGTCATAAAAAAGTCATAGTACAGTAAGGCA
>NW_019201721.1:0-140 GCF_002260705.1 Seriola dumerili
GTGAAGTATAAGGGCACTACCTTGAGAGTATACCCAGACTTCGCTAAGAAAAGATCGGCATTTAACGGCGTCAAATGGGATCTTTATCAGAGAGGAGTGCCGTTCCGCCTGCTTTTTCCAGCCCGACTCAGAGTCACTTT
>NW_019201722.1:0-136 GCF_002260705.1 Seriola dumerili
ATTTTGTCAGACAATGTCACAGTTATAAAATCAGGATTTCAGGTGGTCCCGACATATGAATACGGATGTAAATTAGCATTTTTGCTACAATTTGGCCTGTTTATATTGTGTATTTTGTACTGATGTTCATTAACAT
>NW_019201723.1:0-150 GCF_002260705.1 Seriola dumerili
TTGGAAATGGAACAAAACTGGATTTTGAAGGTAACTGCACAACATTTCTACATTGTGGTGAAATTACCTATTACATTACATATTTATTCATTTAATTGAAAATCTCTCCCGCCCAGGTAGAGCATGTACCATTAAGACGTAGATCTAACC
>NW_019201724.1:0-177 GCF_002260705.1 Seriola dumerili
CAAGTCACATCAAATCCAGATCTGAAACTATAAATCCAAATCAGGACAAATAGGAGCCAATAATACAGCCCATGTCATCTGTAAATCTAATCTTACTCCACTTATTGCTGTTTGGTTGACAAGGCAGAAATGATAAATTCTATTTTATAAAAACGTGAAAAAATCTGGAATCACTAA
>NW_019201725.1:0-198 GCF_002260705.1 Seriola dumerili
TGTTAGCTTGCTAACAATTGGTTAACACTACAAACAAAGTACAGTTAAGGTTAATGTGAATTCATTTGGTCATTAGTTCTCAGGTATTCAGTCAAGAACCAAAGTATTGGAGTAGGCGTATTTAAATTTTGACCTGATGGTGGCACTAAGATCAAATGTTAAGGGTTCACCAAAGTGATTACAAATTATCCTTTGGAG
>NW_019201726.1:0-111 GCF_002260705.1 Seriola dumerili
TTCTCTTTGTTTTGACAAGTTGCTAAAATGAATTGAAAAGAAAATTTGATTCTGGTGGGGAAAAAAAAAAATTTTTTTGCAATGTATGAACTAAAAGTTTATATATTTGAG
>NW_019201727.1:0-233 GCF_002260705.1 Seriola dumerili
ATATTTCTCACATGTGCAGCACACAGTATGTGTTTTACAATCCTTCATTGGCGGGCAGAACTGACATCTCTTCCTCTTACTTGCCCCGGCTAGGGCAGCGGCCGGGGCAGCTGGATCCTCAGGTGGATCAGGAGAAGATCCAGCCCCCTGAACAGCGTTCGTGGTTCGGGTCATGGTTAGTATTCGGCTGTTCGGCAGTAAAACGTGCACTCATGGCTTCAGCACAGAGAGAA
>NW_019201728.1:0-123 GCF_002260705.1 Seriola dumerili
GTGACAAGGCGTCAGGCTTCACATTGCGGGACCCAGGACAGTAGGAGAGGGAGAAGTCGAAGCGGGTGAAGAGGAGAGACCACCGGGCTTGAGGAGGATTCTGTCTCTTGGCAGTATGGATTT
>NW_019201729.1:0-152 GCF_002260705.1 Seriola dumerili
GTTTGTTAAACGCTGTACCTTCACTGAATCTGACGAACAAGTGCAGGCATGCATATGTGTGTGTGTGTGTGTGTGTGTGAGCTCAGTCAGCCATACATACCATCATACATTGGCCCCTCCACACTACAGCACATGGTACACACTACGGAGGA
>NW_019201730.1:0-102 GCF_002260705.1 Seriola dumerili
CAGGAACTGCTGGATTACCTGGTTTGTTCATGAGAACTACTGGACCATCCCATCACCCTCTGAGGCGTTTCTTTGGCCGACACAGACTGCTGCTGCTGCTGC
>NW_019201731.1:0-138 GCF_002260705.1 Seriola dumerili
ACAGTGTGGTGGCAGATGTTAAACTCCATTTCCAAAGCCCGTGTTTAGTCAGGAGTAAGAACCAAACATATATGTATAAGGTCAGTAACAGATCAACCTGAGATCAAGAGCATAGGAAACATGTGGCGTAATTCATTT
>NW_019201732.1:0-104 GCF_002260705.1 Seriola dumerili
CACAGTTTAGTATGGCAAAAAAGTGAAAAAATGGCATAGCATAGTATGGCAAAAAAGTGAAAAAGTGGCATAGTGTATTAATGCATAAAAACGTCAAAAAACGT
>NW_019201733.1:0-290 GCF_002260705.1 Seriola dumerili
GGATGTTTCCATCTCTGGTTATTGTCAGACCATTTTCATCAGCGATGACTACAATGCCTGATTTACACATGGAGTCTCGGCCCAGCAGGTTTATGGGACGGCATGGTGACAGCAAACATGCATGTTTGAAAGTGCCAAAATGTTCCTCTTCACAATCTTTAGTGTATTGCTCTGTTACGGGGAATCCCCCTGCTCACACTGTTTTTATGTATCTACCACTTGTTGGTTTGTCAGTGAGAGCTTTCTCCATTAACACAGATTCTGTTCCCCCCGAATCAAGCAGAAATTCA
>NW_019201734.1:0-159 GCF_002260705.1 Seriola dumerili
GAAGAAAAACGTCATAGTATAGTAAGGAATAAAATTTTAAAACAATATCACAGCTTAGTAAGGCATAAAAACTTCAAAAAATTTCATGGTATGGTAAGGCATAAAAAGTGAAAAAAAACTTCATAGTATAGTAAGGTTTAAAAATGTCAAAAGACGTCA
>NW_019201735.1:0-114 GCF_002260705.1 Seriola dumerili
ACATGATAACATGATGCATCTAAAAAACACAACTTTTTTCAAATGTGAAATTTTGTATTATTTTCTTGTTTTTTATTGTTATTTATTTGTAGTACTGAAGTAAGAACTGAAATG
>NW_019201736.1:0-151 GCF_002260705.1 Seriola dumerili
GGAAATATTGTTATATTCTTGTTGTGAGATGCTGCATTGCGCTGTGTGGTGTGGAACTTGTGAAAAAAAAAAAAAAGACTACCCCCCCCCACTCCCACGAAGCAGGTTATCTCTGTAGGTGGCTTTACATGGATCTAGCTGATCTGAAATA
>NW_019201737.1:0-116 GCF_002260705.1 Seriola dumerili
ATTACACATGATTTCTAACACTTAGTGGTCTCCATGACATGCATTTGAAGAAGACGGAAGAGACATCTTGCTTTCCAGTCCAGAGCACAGACTGTATAAAAAAAATGGACGTCAAC
>NW_019201738.1:0-153 GCF_002260705.1 Seriola dumerili
AACTTTTAAACCCAGTGTCATTTAGTCTTCCTACACGTTTTTACTTCCCAGCAAAAAAAATTTCAATTTTAAAAAGTTCACAAAAAGAAATATTTTTTACACATTGATTTTGCTTTTTTTTTTACAACCTTCATATATTTTCTTTAACCTCAG
>NW_019201739.1:0-107 GCF_002260705.1 Seriola dumerili
ACGACTCACGGCGGAGTCGAGCTACCATGGGATGCGAGCCATAGTTATTCGACCCACAGAGAGCGCGTGTACGGCCGTGAAGCTGTATGCCCGTTGTCTGATCGGTT
>NW_019201740.1:0-107 GCF_002260705.1 Seriola dumerili
GAATAAAAGACAAAGCCGTCACAGCTGCAACATGGAGTGGTCTGAAAAAAGGTTTTTCTCTTTAAACCGTCTTGGAACAGGGCTTTGAGATGGTGTTCAGATAATAT
>NW_019201741.1:0-101 GCF_002260705.1 Seriola dumerili
ATCATCATTACTAACAATCACCATCATCATTACTAACCACCATCACATTTACTAACCACCACCATCATTACTAACCATCATCACATTTACTAACCACCACC
>NW_019201742.1:0-103 GCF_002260705.1 Seriola dumerili
GTGTTGCATTTGGGTCCTGCCACTCCCCGTGACAGTTTCTAACATTTCTGACCTCTTCTCACCCTTTTCTGTCTTCTCTGACTTTGTGTGAATTGTTCACAAC
>NW_019201743.1:0-137 GCF_002260705.1 Seriola dumerili
CAGAAGACAGTTTAACCATAAAGATAGACAAGTGACAAACTGTATATAACGTGACATTTTTTTTGTGATTGTATGTAATAATAATGACGAATAATAAAAATAATTATACTTGTAAAAATAACAACGTGTGGACATAC
>NW_019201744.1:0-129 GCF_002260705.1 Seriola dumerili
GAGTCTGTAGGGGGCCCCTCCAATCAGCATTTATCGCAACTACGTAATAAATAATCTGACACCAACGAAAAATGTACAAAATCTAAAGGTTTTTTTTTTTATAAGTCCAAATGTTCATGTTAGTAGAAT
>NW_019201745.1:0-136 GCF_002260705.1 Seriola dumerili
TACGATGATTGATACCACTCTGAGGTTTGTCTGTTAAATATTTAGTTTTTTGTGTTTACGAGGAGTTTGTGTTGGAGTCTGTGTCGAGCTGGGAGCTGGTTGTTTGTTGATGTTAGCGGACTCCATTTCTAAGCTA
>NW_019201746.1:0-103 GCF_002260705.1 Seriola dumerili
AACTATATTATGGTATAAAAATGCCAAAAAACGTCATAGCATATGGCATAAAACGTCAAACGTCAAAACGTCAAAAATACATCACAGCATATTAAGGCATAAA
>NW_019201747.1:0-210 GCF_002260705.1 Seriola dumerili
TTTTTTTTACGAGTTTTTTTACCGGCGGCTTGGTAGTGATGTGGTTAGAACTGTCGCCTCACAGTGTGGTTCGAACTGTCCTCCTGCAATCCAAAGACATACACATTAGGTTAATAGGCGACTCTAATGCCTAACTATACTATTAACTTTCATGCCTTACTTTACTATGCTTTATGACATATATATGACATATATGTCCCTATATCAAGA
>NW_019201748.1:0-321 GCF_002260705.1 Seriola dumerili
CCAGTGAGCTGTTGGAAAGTTCTCTGTCAATGTCTTTAAGCACATTTTTGTTCTCAGAATTCTTGGATTTTTCTTTGTACTGTTCCCTGAGGAAAGACATTTTGTCTCGAGACAGGTTGTCAAGATTAATTCGAATCCACTTCAGGAAATAACATCTCTCTGTCCCTGGGCTTGATATTGCATGGATGAAACATGTCATTGCATTTGAAATGTCATAAGAGTTCTGTTTTTCCCGAAGTTTTTGTTTCTGTACCTGAAGATCACTTTTGTATTTTTCTATGTCCTCAGACCCAACTTTTCGAAGCCGAAATTCTTCCTTCT
>NW_019201749.1:0-119 GCF_002260705.1 Seriola dumerili
TTTTTTTATTTAGGGATGATGGTGGTTTTACACACATTCCATACCGACGCACACATGTACAAGTACATACAGACACACGTACATTCAGTACACTTCAACAGTTCAACCAGCGACTTAAG
>NW_019201750.1:0-177 GCF_002260705.1 Seriola dumerili
AGACTATATTAAGTAATATTTATTATTTTATAATAAACTTAAATAATATTGCACCACCTTATAAACAACTTAGAATTGAAATAACCCAAATGTGTACAATAACTAAGGTTACAATGGTATAATGATAACAGGTGACAGCTGTATTCCTTTAAACTTCAAAACATCATGCTGCTGATA
>NW_019201751.1:0-107 GCF_002260705.1 Seriola dumerili
GCAGAGTTAGCTGTTCCCCGCTAACTCTGCTATGACTCCATCTTTGGAAAATCAGCTGGCCTTGTGTAGTAGCTGCTGATTCTGAAGAGAATTTGGTTTACTCTCAG
>NW_019201752.1:0-111 GCF_002260705.1 Seriola dumerili
TATATATATATATATATATTGATGATATATATATATGATATATATGATATATATATATATATATCATGTAAAAGAAAAGCTGTGAAAATATTGTAATATATATATATATAT
>NW_019201753.1:0-359 GCF_002260705.1 Seriola dumerili
ACACACGGACCCAAAATCGTCACAAGTGGCGCCCGAACATCTTTTTCCTGGACCTTTCATCGACGACCAGTGAAGGTATACGAAAAGGGTCGACTTTCATCGAGTTTTTCATCCCTTTTGGACTCAACCACGTTGCCGGCGGCGACATCAAAAGGTATGGACGAGCAAGCGCTGCAGTGCTGCAACACAGGCTGCGAGGGAGACACTACTCTCATCTGAACCTTCCACTTCTGGACCGCTGGAACCGACGGCCCGCGGAGTTTCTTCAGGGGGCTTCTGCGGATGTTTCGGCCGAAACGACTGCGGCTGTGGCTCGTGGCACCCATAAACTGTGCGTGACGGCTCCTCTGGTTCTTCTC
>NW_019201754.1:0-141 GCF_002260705.1 Seriola dumerili
CATTTTTGAACCGGGTGAAGGATTTTAGTCATTGGACATCTGGATCTTTAGTTATCAGACAAAAAAAGCTGAATAAATGTTAGATAGCTCAGCTCCCAACCCTTTGAGATGTCCTGTGTCAGCCGAACTGTGTTGGAGAAA
>NW_019201755.1:0-3227 GCF_002260705.1 Seriola dumerili
TGCCAAGTTTGAAGAAATTCCCCTCGAGGTGTTTCTCAGATCAACAAGACATTTTCAAGTGTCACCTTGGACTCTGCGAAGTTAGGATTTGCATTTTTCTTCTGTATCTCTTTGAAAACGATTAATTAATTTAATCAAAAGCTTATCCACAGATCGATAATGAAAATAATCGTGTGTTACAGTCAAGATGTTTCAATGACAAACAAGCAGTGAGGGTCTAAGCTGAGGATCCTCTGTGTTCCTGCAGTGAAGCTGAATCTACAGCGTGTCCTCGTCTGCATTTCACTCTGTCACTGATTCTGTGTGATTTCACAGATTCTCTAAACTCGTCTCACAGCAGTGGAAAGCGTACGTTTTAATAACCTCGGGATTGGCCGAGGGGGGAGATGCATTTAACTTGCAGAGATAACCTGTCGTCACGGTGCAGGAAGCACTGGAGATGGTGATTTGTTGTGCTACGAGGCGGGCTAATTAACACTAAGCTAAATAAATGTCCCGTCTGTGTCTCTGTGCTGCTGCTGCTGCTGCCTGGATTTTTCTGTTTAACAGGCGAGATGGGAGAGACTGCAGCAGTCCCACATAAACACTTACCAGCATTAATAACATGAGGCTTTTCTTCTTATCTTAACTTTTAACTTTAACGGCTTCTGCAGTGGAAATATTTAGATCGATTGGAGTGATTTGTATTGTTGATTGTATTGGTGATACACATTGTATTTGTTAGTTGTAGTTTTTTACGTCAAAGATCACGATGGAAATTGTTCTTGGACATAAGGGCCTTACCTGAACCGAGTGAGCTTGACGTCACCTGTAATGGACTCATATTAGAAAGGAGTTACCAGACGAAAGGACAAATACTGTAACCGTGACTGCGTTTACAAATGAGCTAAAGTAAAACTACATTTGTCAACCAGTTAAAACTCATGGCGCTGAGGCAGAAGGCAGCTGTGGAGACAAGGAAACAAGTAGAAAAAAGAAAACACAGTTCCATGTTGATGCAGTTTTGTTAAAGCTTTAATATCAATTGTTATGAATGTTATGCTCCGATGTGTAAGGCTCTTTTATGATGATTAAAGATGTGATATTATGCAGCAGAGGCAGTGCAGTTCACAAGTTTGGCATTACAAAGAGCTCAAAACAGCATTATCAATAAAAAACACACAGGCGCGATTCAACCTGCTTTCTTTTACCATAGGTCTCTTTGAAATGAGTGAGAGGGCAGCGTTTTAGTTTAAGACCAGACATTGCAATGAATTTTACTTGTTTCTCATGCAAACAATCAAATTCAAGCGTAATCTATTGTTCCGATTAGTTTGAGTAAATATAACAGTGTCGGCTAAATTCTTCCAGATGAATTAAACCTCTAAAACTAATCCAGGACAGAGCCGTAAACCTCCACCTCGCACAGGGTCAAGTATTCGCCTCTTTCAGGGATGACCACGTTCACGTAGCGACCGTCCATCCCATGACACTGGAATTCATGAACAGCACCTGGCGGGATGTGTGAGATCACAGCGCACCTGGAAGAAGCAGAAATGACTTTATCTTTGCAAAGGTTGACCGGCTGAAGAGATTCTTTTTTAGGCTTCACTTTCTTTAACTGTTGGTGTCAGATGTTTTTATTGAGGTTTGGTAATGATAAAAGGAGTGACCACATTTTCTTTCATTTCCACACAATAGGGCTCGACTGATTTATCATCTGGCCGATTTATCAGCCAATATTAGCTTACTGCATATGTGTCAGTATATGTTGACCAGTAAGTAACATAAAGTGAAGAAATGCCAAACTAGCACTGAGCTAATTGAGAAACAAGACTTGGTCAAAGCTAAGTATATGTCTGGCCCACCTATGGTCATATCCTGATTTTATAACTGCGACATCATCTGACAAAATCACCAAACGCATGCAGTAAATTAAAGACAAAAACTGAGCTGAGATTTCAGCTGTATTTAATTATAAAATGATCAGTCAGAGAGAAAGTTAGATATCTGTATCAGTATCGGTCGAGCTGTATCATACAATCTGTACTGTCAAGATTGGAGATTCTGACCTGCTTACTTTTAATTATGTTAGTACTATAATTAACAGTCTGTAAACTACCTGGGATTGTTGTTGCCGTCGTTGTCAAGAGAATCTCCGATGCGGATCTCGGCTCCATTGAGTCGTTCTGCAAAGACATCTCGGTTGACTATCTTAACAGAAAACACCATGTGGGTTTTGCGCAGATCCAGTCGCCACCACGGGTTGTAGCGGTAATCTGTGTGAGCGCAGGAGGCGTCTTCCCACTTGGCGGCGCGATTCCCATCGATGGCATTGTATGCCAAGCCATATCCAAACACTGATTTCTGTGTGGCTTTCCCTTGGAGTGCCAGGTTCTCTCCTGCAAAAACAACACGGTATCAGCACTGATACCTTTATTTATGTTTCAATCACGTTAAAGTCATGACTAACTGTGGATTTTCTTAAACGTGTCACAACCTGTAGTTGTGGAGTTTGAAAGTCAGTCTCCTGTTTGCAGGAGTTGTATTTACTTCTTTTCACTTCAAATCTTCTTAATTTTCCCAGAGTGGCCCAAATCTTTACGAAGCCACTAATAATCTGAGAATGACATTCATTTTAACTGTACATCGTGGGATGGTTCAAGTTCTCACCAGTTGGGGCACGATACCCATAAACCTCCACTTCACAGAGTGTAAGAACCCTGTCTGAACCAGGTAGACGCACAGTCACATAACGTCCTTCTGCTTGACTGGTGAAAGTCAGAGTGTGTGAGCTCCCTGCAGGGATTTCAGAGATTACACCAACCCTAAATTTAAAAAAAGAGACAAAAAGAGAGGAATCGTTTTATTAATGATGCTCAGTATGTGCTTGGGGGATTCTGGGATGCAGCAGTGTGATGGTTAATGGAACAGGTCAGTTGTGACTGGGCAGTCTGGACTGGACTCTGAAATCCTGGGCAGAATATGAATATGAATGATTCCTCCTTTGCTTTAGCCTTGAGCCATTCCCAGTCCTGAGGGAAAATGTGGTGATGAATATTGAACAAGGAAAGAAAGGAACAAAATGGCTGCCCATGCTGTTGTTTTTAGTTTTTTTCATCTAAATCCTATAACCACTAATGAGCACTCACACTGGGTTTGCAGCACCATTGTCCTGTAACGAGTTGCCGATGTGAATCTCTGCCCCATTGATCCTTTCTGCACAGCAGTCTCCTCTGTTGGTGATG
>NW_019201756.1:0-149 GCF_002260705.1 Seriola dumerili
CTCCGTGAAGACGACTGCATACCCTCCTCACTGATAATCTGCTGCTGACTCACTGAACAACCATGGGTCCACATTTACTCGACTCTGTTCTCAAATAACAGCTGCTCACCGCAGACCACTGGAGATGGACAAACAGCAGGAGTGCATTT
>NW_019201757.1:0-143 GCF_002260705.1 Seriola dumerili
AGAATGTAGCAATTACTGTATTTTCCCCCTCCTAGCACATTTACACATTTTGTTAATTTTACATTTCGTGCATATTCACACATTAGTTACTTGGGCTTTAGTACAGAGATTCAAGTGTAATCATAGTTCACATTTTGAAAGGA
>NW_019201758.1:0-100 GCF_002260705.1 Seriola dumerili
GATGGAGTTGTAGGGCTCCACCACGGCTGTGGACACCTGGGGGGCTGGGTAGACTGCAAACTCCAGCTTGGACTTTTTGCCGTAGTCGACGGAGAGACGC
>NW_019201759.1:0-159 GCF_002260705.1 Seriola dumerili
TTCACCTGTTTTCACAGATGTTCCTAAGTCATTTGCCTCGCAGGACTTCCGCAGTAATTTATAAGATGACGAAACGATTGTAGGTCATAAGTCTTCTGCTTGCTGCACTACGCACGGAGGAACATTAGTTTTTTCTTATCTAATAAGTGTTTTTGATAA
>NW_019201760.1:0-133 GCF_002260705.1 Seriola dumerili
TGGTCGGACGTCAAATCAGCCGGTTAGCCGACTCTTCAGCTGGTGAATCAGGCATCAAATGTTTTTTTATTCTCTAATGAAGTGCCTTAAAAATAAACGCCGCCGTATTTGCCCCTTAAATCTTTACGTCAGC
>NW_019201761.1:0-136 GCF_002260705.1 Seriola dumerili
GGAAGGAGAGGAGGCACTTGAGGAGGCATTTGAGGAAGCATTTGAGGAAGCGTTTGAGGACGCGTTTGAGGACGTGTTCGAAATCATTTTGAGGCCGCGTTTGAAGACTTATTCGAGGAGGCTAACATCAAGTTCA
>NW_019201762.1:0-114 GCF_002260705.1 Seriola dumerili
GGTTAGAGGAACTCCAGCACAGGTGGTCGGGTCTCTCTCCCTCTCTCTCCAAATCTCTGTTGAAACCAGAAGTCCAGTCCGTTGACTCTCAGTGGCTGCTCCAGGCTCCGGCCC
>NW_019201763.1:0-160 GCF_002260705.1 Seriola dumerili
GGATCAGTTTGTCTGAAGAAGCTCAAACAGAAGAAAAAACTCTTTCTCTGTCCAGTTGGAGTGACCTGTAGTGACCTCTGAGACCCTCCTCCCTCTGTTATATAACTGTTGTTTCTGCTTTCTCTGCACCTCTCTCTCTCTCCCTCTCTCTCTCTCTCCC
>NW_019201764.1:0-114 GCF_002260705.1 Seriola dumerili
ATTAGATGTACTGCAATCGGAGCAATATCAGATTTTTTGTTTTTTTTATTTTCTGTGACTGTGCCCCCCCCACCCCACCCCACCCCACCCTTTGCTGTGATGAGGATTTGCCCT
>NW_019201765.1:0-118 GCF_002260705.1 Seriola dumerili
AGTTGATGCATGTTAATGCAAGGTTAGTATTGTTCCCAGCTTATTACATATTCATCTGCAGTCATTACTTATCAACACACAACACTCAGCTACACACAGCCACTCAAACAGAGCCATT
>NW_019201766.1:0-147 GCF_002260705.1 Seriola dumerili
CACACACAAAGATGATTTAACTTTTACCAAATAATAAATAAAGACACAACGTTCTGTTGATGGTCTACCTGCAGCGGAGGAGCCCAACCTGGGGACTGGGACCCCTGTAAGTGGTGGCAAAGTACTGTATATCTGAGGGGTCGCAAG
>NW_019201767.1:0-219 GCF_002260705.1 Seriola dumerili
ATTAAAAACTTCTAAGTTGAAGGTTTATTTTGTTAAAACGAAACTACTGAAAACTATGAGAACTACTGTAGAAAACTGAAGACGATGAAACGTCTACAGTTGCATCTACCGTTTCCCTCTTGATGCAACGTTCCTTGGATATGAGTGCAGGTTTTTTTCTTTTTAAGTGGAAATATTCCCATGTTTTAGGAATCAAACACCGACCCTCTGAAGGTTCAG
>NW_019201768.1:0-274 GCF_002260705.1 Seriola dumerili
CTGCAGACAGATGATGCTTTCTCAGGCGTTTATTCTTTATTCTTAATACCAACTGTTCATATTAGAGTTTTTAAATTAAAAGCAGAGGCAGAAGAGAATCAGATCAGAATTTTTTAATGGAAAATCCAATTTTGATTTAAAAAAAATCAAACAAACACTTCAAATACATATTTGAATATGTTTGTATTTTATATGGACAAACTAAAATTAACTGCTTCAACAGAACAGTTCTGAACAGTTTGATGGGTTTCCATGCTTTGTGCACCTGCAGGGT
>NW_019201769.1:0-130 GCF_002260705.1 Seriola dumerili
CCGTAGTTTTGTAGCTTTGGTTTTAGAGTCTCAGTGATCGACTGCAGCAGAGATAAAAAAAAAAAAACGTAATAACAGAAACACCTGATGAGATAATTACAAAAGTTATAGTTGTACCATATTTGGATAA
>NW_019201770.1:0-400 GCF_002260705.1 Seriola dumerili
ACCAGGTTCACATCCGGTGAACAGATTCACACCAGAGACCATGTTAAAATCAGAGACCAGGTTCAAATCCAGGTTCAAACCATACACAATGTTCAAATCCAGGGAATAAGTTCACGTCCAGAAAACCAGATTCACATCCAGGGAACTGGTTCTCATCCAGGGACCAGGTTCAAATCCAGAGGCCAGGTTCACACCAAAGACTATCTTCACATCCAGTGACCAGGTTCACATTCAGAGACCAGATTCAATCAGAGACCAAGTTCACATCCAGAGACCAGGTCCACATCCAGAGATCATATTCACAGCAGAGACCAGGTTCAGAACAGAGACCAGGTTCACATCAGTGACCATGTTCAAATCAAGGGGCCAGGTTCCCACCAGAGACCATGTTCACATCCAG
>NW_019201771.1:0-119 GCF_002260705.1 Seriola dumerili
TGTCCAGAGGAAGGGAAACATACGGTCTGGATTATGGAGTATAAGGTTCGCTGTAGGTAAATACTCAGCAGAGTCACCACCAGCTTCATCCATTGATCTCTCAGTGAAGAAGAAGAAGC
>NW_019201772.1:0-140 GCF_002260705.1 Seriola dumerili
TCACATTCGATATATTAGTACACTGCTGCAAGAATAAACAGTTTTTTTTTGTTATATTAATTCCCAGTCCTAGTAATGCCACTAAACCAGCCATGTACATTACAAGAGCCAAGAAACTGGGACACCTAAATGAAATGCAG
>NW_019201773.1:0-103 GCF_002260705.1 Seriola dumerili
CTGGTGGGACACTGCTCATTAGAAAACTTACACTAGCTCAGCCTGCGCTCGTCTCACACTTATACAGTTTAAAGTATTGTTTAGAGTCCATTATTCCAAAACT
>NW_019201774.1:0-180 GCF_002260705.1 Seriola dumerili
TTATTTTCAGCAGTTAATTATTGTTTATTTTGTTTATTACTGGAACACGAAATGAGCACTTTCATTTAATTAGTTTGGCAACTTTTAATGGATATATATATTTTTTTTACCTTCATTCTAGATACAAAAAAAAAAAAAAAGATGGATTACTTGAAAATTAAAATGTAACCCAAAATCATC
>NW_019201775.1:0-102 GCF_002260705.1 Seriola dumerili
CATGGCGGCCCTTCGGAAGGGAGCGACTCAGAAGGCTGTCTTAATGGTGTGGTAATGGTGTGGTAACATATGTTACTCAGCGTGACGAGCCGAGTCCGTAGA
>NW_019201776.1:0-182 GCF_002260705.1 Seriola dumerili
ACAGGACACACAGCTCTCTGCTCGTCTTCACAGAACCAACAACCTACTCCTGGATGTTTATCACACACCACCTCCTGCTCCTCCTTCTTCTCTTTTTCTGTCTCAGGTGAACCATTGCTCTGCATTTTAGCAAAGGAGTCAGTGAGTTCTTTAAGAGAAAAGTTCATGGATGGATAATCCTT
>NW_019201777.1:0-455 GCF_002260705.1 Seriola dumerili
CGTCATGGTATAGTATGGCATAAAACGTCAAAAAAACATGTTAATATATTAGGCCATAAAAGGTTATCAAAATTTCATAGTATGATAAGGCATCAAATGACATAGTATAGTATGGCATAAAAATGTCAAAAAACGTCATAGTATAGCATGACATAAAACGTCAAAGAAAAATATTAATATATTAAGCCATAAAAGGTTACAAAAACGTCATAGTATGGTTAGGAATCAAATGATATAGTATAGTAAGGCTTAAAAATGTTAAAAAACGTCATAGTATAGCATGGCATAAAACGTCATGAAAAATATTAATATATTAAGCCATAAAAGGTTACAAAAACGTCATAGTATGGTTAGGAATCAAATGATATAGTATAGTAAGGCAAAAAAGGCTAAAAAATGTCATAGTAAAGTATGAAATAAAAATGTCAAAAAACCTCATAGTATAGTATGGCATA
>NW_019201778.1:0-123 GCF_002260705.1 Seriola dumerili
GTCACTGACAGAATGCAATGCAGTCTGCAACAGTTTCCACTCATGCATACAAAAGTGGGCTGGAACTATGTTTTACCATTTGGAGGATGTTTCCATCTCTGGTTATTGTCAGACCATTTTCAT
>NW_019201779.1:0-107 GCF_002260705.1 Seriola dumerili
ATAGATAGATAGATAGATAGACAGATAGACAGACAGACACTCTATTAATCCACTAGGGTAAATTCATGTGTACATTAGCTCATTGTGCATACTAATAACAGTTAAAA
>NW_019201780.1:0-128 GCF_002260705.1 Seriola dumerili
GCTTGTTGTGTTTTCACAGCAACATGTTTCCAAGCAGTTTCTAAGTCAGTATTACCTTTTCTGGTAAAGTTTAATTCCAACAAATTCAGTTTTGTCAGACTTGAACTAGGACAGGACCCAAATGCACG
>NW_019201781.1:0-120 GCF_002260705.1 Seriola dumerili
TTTTTATGCCTTACTATACTGTGATGTTTTTTGACATTTCTATGCCTTACTATATTATGACATTTTTATGCCTTTCTATACTACGACTTTTTTTGTCATTTTTATGTGTTACTATACTAT
>NW_019201782.1:0-143 GCF_002260705.1 Seriola dumerili
TGTTGTTTTAAAATGATTCATGTGGTGGTTTATTCTGTTGAGTTTTAACTTCTTGTTTATAGGCGGGTGGGGGAGGTATGTATGTTTTACAGGGGTGGGGGTGGATGTTCTGGTGGTTGCTTTGTATGTACGGATGTGTATGT
>NW_019201783.1:0-126 GCF_002260705.1 Seriola dumerili
GTCAGATTTTTTATCAGCTGGAGGGAGTGAAATGAAGCTAGGCCCCATGAAAAGCTCCCTCCATCTCCCCCAGGATTTTTCAGGTTTGACTCGCTTTAAAATAGAAATCTAAATGGGTCTTTGAGA
>NW_019201784.1:0-117 GCF_002260705.1 Seriola dumerili
TCAAAAACATGGACACAGTCAAACACCGGAGTGTATACGACAATGGTTAAATGTCAGCACAGAAAAATGAAATAATCACACAATTTAAAATGAAGAAAAGAAGTTTCTGACATGATG
>NW_019201785.1:0-162 GCF_002260705.1 Seriola dumerili
CTCCATGGGTTTCAGCTGCTGCTTTGTATGGCAACATATGTGGCCCCTCAGTTATTAAGGGTCGTGCAGCAATGGTTCCCTAAGAATTACACTGACTCCCGCTTCGCTTACTATATTATAGTGCAGATTCTGCCACGATCTATTAGTCCAATCATATATGGC
>NW_019201786.1:0-136 GCF_002260705.1 Seriola dumerili
ATATATATATATATATATATATATACGAAATACATTACAGATTTTGTTTATAACACAAATGAACATCTTATTAATATGAATTGTCATAGATTAAACAACGCAAAAGTATTTAATAGCCCCCCCTCCCCCCCAACCA
>NW_019201787.1:0-103 GCF_002260705.1 Seriola dumerili
TGTTCGGTCATGAAGGTTATACCAAGTTAAGTCTGAAATAAATATGCCAGGAGGGCTAAAGATATATCGTCTAAGTTTTCTTCCTGAAGTTCAACGCAAGCAA
>NW_019201788.1:0-116 GCF_002260705.1 Seriola dumerili
TTAATTAGTGATGCACCATAATACATTCAAGTTTATTTTAAAAATGAATGAAACCAGGCTGTTAGCTTTTAAATTTATAGACCCTCTTTCTAAGGTCAATATTGGCTCCAATGTTA
>NW_019201789.1:0-115 GCF_002260705.1 Seriola dumerili
TGTGCCTTACTATACTATGACATTTTTATGCCTTAGTATTCTTTGACGTTTTTTGCCATTTTCATGCCTTACCATTCTATAACATTTTTTTTACATTTTTATGCCTTACTATACT
>NW_019201790.1:0-153 GCF_002260705.1 Seriola dumerili
CTCCTCACTAAGAACATTAAGGTGATAACTAGCCATGAAAAACAGATTTGGTTTTTTATGTCTCCAGGTTTTAACATGGTTCAGATTTTGAAAGCCGAAATAATTAGTGGATTAATTGATTAGTCAATGAACAGAAAATTAATCGACGACTAT
>NW_019201791.1:0-121 GCF_002260705.1 Seriola dumerili
ATAATAATAATAATAGTACATTGTGTTTATAAGCCCCTCTCTAGACACCCAAGGACACTTTACAAAGCAAATGAAACCTTCAGAAACAAGAGAAAGACGATGTATGAATGAAAGAATTAAA
>NW_019201792.1:0-118 GCF_002260705.1 Seriola dumerili
AGAAGAGCAGATTTCCTCCCTTTCTTTCTTTCTTTCTTTCTTTCTCCCCTCTCTCCTTCTTCTTCTTCTCCTGTCTCCAGCTCAGATATCTGTTGCTCCAAAGAGCTTCAGCCCATCT
>NW_019201793.1:0-136 GCF_002260705.1 Seriola dumerili
TTACTATTAAAAGAGCCATTTTTGGCCCCTCTCCCACAATTAAAAATCATCTGAAGCCGCGAAACCTATTCGACCCTTAAAATGAAGATAACACAGTGTTAAAGTTTTATATATAGTCATACTATATATAAAAGAA
>NW_019201794.1:0-103 GCF_002260705.1 Seriola dumerili
CATAGTATAGTTATCCCTAAAAATTCCTAAAAACTTCATAGTATTGTAAGGCATAAAAAGTCACAAAAATGTCATTGAAATGTAAGGCATAAAAAGTCATAAA
>NW_019201795.1:0-134 GCF_002260705.1 Seriola dumerili
CTTTGCGCTAAGCTAAGCAGCTGCTGCTGTTAGCCTCATGCGTGTCGTACAGACTAGAGTTGTATCAGTCTTCTCTTGCAAGATAGCAAATAAAAAAATTTCCCAAACTCTAAAACTCATACGTTTCAAGAACG
>NW_019201796.1:0-122 GCF_002260705.1 Seriola dumerili
CTGCAGATTGATCAAGCCCAGATCCAGACTGCAGCACTGTCCTGACAAGTGCCGCTGTGGCCGGTGTGTGGGGAAGGTGGCCTTGTATCTGCATGAGAGGAGTCACAAGGGTGTTTCCAAAC
>NW_019201797.1:0-131 GCF_002260705.1 Seriola dumerili
ATAGCACAGCCCTGCCGGACGCCTCTACACACCCTGAAGGGAGCACACAGACTTCCGTTCAGCTTCAGTATAGACTCAATGCCACCGTACAATGCTTGGATCTTGGCAATAAAACTTGTGCGGAACCCAAA
>NW_019201798.1:0-137 GCF_002260705.1 Seriola dumerili
TTTTTTTCCAAATGGATTAAACTTTTGTGATTACTGAACAAAAGAAACAGTTCAAATTGACCTCACAACAGGTCAGATTCTTAATAACCAAAAAATGTAGTTCATTCTCAAAAGTAAAACTTATATTGTCACTGGAA
>NW_019201799.1:0-138 GCF_002260705.1 Seriola dumerili
TGTGATGCACAGTGAACGCAACGTGCCTTTAGCTACTTTCAATGGAAAGTAGCTAAAGGCTGCCGGAAACGTCACCAAAATTTTGCTAGATGATGCAATATCCTCATGGACATATTCAAGATGTGTTATTCATATTTG
>NW_019201800.1:0-116 GCF_002260705.1 Seriola dumerili
ATGTCAAAAAACATAAAGCATAAAATTTCAAAAAACGTCCCAGTATAGTATGGCAAAAAAAAGGTCAAAAAACGTCCCAGTATAGTATGGCAAAAAAATGTCAAAAAAATGTCATA
>NW_019201801.1:0-594 GCF_002260705.1 Seriola dumerili
GAGAGAGAGAGAGTGATAGACCGGCACTGAGAGTGAATGTGGCCGTGCAGCTCTCTCTCTCACAGCTAGACTCGCATATAAACTCCAGTGATGGATGATTAGGAACTTGTTGCCAAGTTGGCACCTCCAGCTGTGTTTTCCTTTTTGTCCCAACATAGTCCAGTATTTTCCTACTTTTATTAAAGGGAGAGGAAACAACTGCTCTTTACCTTCCACGGTCAGGACACAGTCAAGGGTTGAACCTTACTCTGGTTGGGTATGAATCTGTGTTTGAATAGACTCCAGCCTCATGTGACCCTGTACAGATCCCCATCAGCAAAATATCATACCAGCTCATAGTTGATGTTTTAAAATTCAACACTGTTCACCGCTGAGCTTCCAGACATCAGCAGGGACGACGTCAGGAGACGTGCAGGTGCTACTGGACACTAACAAAATCAAGGTGTTAGTTTTTTCAGGCTGCTCTTAAAATCTCCTCTGTTGAATTTTGACAGTGGTGGCAGGTGGTGGCCAGGAATGCATCCTTACCCAGAAATTAGTTGCATTTTAGCAACTACCATGGTGTAGTTGGTTTATAGCCTAACATTAGCTTTT
>NW_019201802.1:0-115 GCF_002260705.1 Seriola dumerili
ATACATAAGTAGCATTTTTATTACCAAAATGTTATTTATATATTTAATTATTTATTTCAGCATATATTCATTTATCTATACTTATGTCATTTTTTGACATTCCACAAGCGGTGGA
>NW_019201803.1:0-270 GCF_002260705.1 Seriola dumerili
TGTGTATTGTATTGGGAAAAGATAGTGTGATACATTTAATAGATTTCTAATTGATCTTCCTGATTTCAGCAAATTTTGTTTTGTTCAACTGTAGAAATTTCACAAAATTCGCTGAGGAAAGAAGAGATACTGTAAATACTGCAAAGTTACAGACATGTTTCTTGAGAATGACACATGCTTAGTATTTCAAAAAGTAAATAGATAATTAAAAATGCATGGTAACCGTAGCTCTATAAATACATCCTTCAAATTGTAAAGAGGAGCTGCTGT
>NW_019201804.1:0-109 GCF_002260705.1 Seriola dumerili
CCGACTCCTCTGAGCGGCAGCAGCGGCGGCGTGCACGGGCGGGAAGGGTTAGGTGTAACAGGTCTGAATAAGTCGCTGCTGCAGGGCGCTGCTCACGTCGTCAGTTATG
>NW_019201805.1:0-113 GCF_002260705.1 Seriola dumerili
CAGCTTTATGACAAACTCTTACCACTGAGTCAATTCAAAAAGCTGGATGTTGGTTCTGAGTCATCAACCTCTGACTGGCCAGCACTGTCTCTCTAATGGCCACAGAATCTTTG
>NW_019201806.1:0-117 GCF_002260705.1 Seriola dumerili
GTCGCTCTCTAACTTTAACCAGGTCATTTTTGTGCCTAAGTCTAACCAAACATTGAAAATTAGCTCTGTTAGAAAATGCAGATGTGAGTTGTTTTGGAAAGTAATGACAACCCATGT
>NW_019201807.1:0-107 GCF_002260705.1 Seriola dumerili
GGTAACAGAGCTGCTGGAGAAGATGGAGGAGATGGTGGCAGGAAACTATTCTTTTTACTTCAGTGAAACAGATGATCCACAACAAGAAGAGAAAAGTGATGAACCAA
>NW_019201808.1:0-384 GCF_002260705.1 Seriola dumerili
GAATTATAGGTTTTAATCTGAGATGATAAAGGAAACTAAAAATGATTTGCACAGTGAGTGGCTTTGAAGATTCCTGTTCTTTGGCATGAGATTTGAATGACTGGCATGTGTTGGCAAGACTGTATGTTGACCAAAAACGTAAAATCATAGTGTATTTTTAAATTTCATTTCAAATGGTGTAATTTGCGCTGTTAGAGCTTGTATGTGCTTGATGTATTCAATGACATGTGCATTTGTCAACGTCTGATAATTAATACCAATGTTCTATAAACTGCGTCACAGTTCAGGAGCTGCATCTTTCAGAGGCCACATTTGAGGACAAAAAATGCAGCCCCCTTTTCCTTCACAATGAAGGCTCCAACAGGTGGATCCTTTGTGGACCAA
>NW_019201809.1:0-137 GCF_002260705.1 Seriola dumerili
ATTCTCCTCACAACCCCCCAACCCCCACCCCCCTCCCCCCAACCCTTCTCTGGGTGACACTGACAGCTCAGGACTGCAGCCTCACAGAGAGAACAAATTGCTAAACCAGCAACTTATTTTTTCTGAGTTTGCATGTC
>NW_019201810.1:0-150 GCF_002260705.1 Seriola dumerili
ACTACATGCACATGGAAGAAATATTGTGCACACAAATCATGAATGAGAAAAGTTATTATGCATTTTAATGTCTATAGGCCAACGTCTCCATCTCAAACAAAACTAAAATACAACTGCGATGGCCGGGAATCGAACCCGGGTCAACTGCTT
>NW_019201811.1:0-165 GCF_002260705.1 Seriola dumerili
ATTTATTTATCTATTTATTTATTTATTTCTCAGTGTTTTAATTTGTTTTTATACATAATTTATTGAGTATTTATTGGAACAAATACCCGTCTGATCAATTGTTTGTTGGCCTTTGTTGGTCTGTTGGCCAGGCTGTGTGGCCTGTGATGCTGTAGAAACTTTTTG
>NW_019201812.1:0-122 GCF_002260705.1 Seriola dumerili
ATATTTCTGGAGGTCTGTCACTTTAGCTAGCACAGCTAGTTGTATAGTGTGCATTATTGATCGGTATTTGGGTGGCACATTTACAAGGACCCAGTATACAGCACAAAGTTTGTAGATTTTAC
>NW_019201813.1:0-221 GCF_002260705.1 Seriola dumerili
GAAACAGTTTGACTTGCATCACACTGATCTATGAGTAAAATGAAGACTGGCCCAACACTAAAGACCAGGGTTTGTGAAACCGGCCCCAGGAGCTGAATATCCGGCAATTTAATTGTAAGATTTTCATTATTTCTGGATAAGACACAGACAAGATTGTGATGTTTGTGGCCGTGAAGGAGACATGCTATTAGACTGCAGATACAGAAAGAAATTTAAACGAT
>NW_019201814.1:0-194 GCF_002260705.1 Seriola dumerili
GAGTGGTCTAAGGCGCTGGATTTAGGCTCCAGTCTCTCAAGAGGCGTGGGTTCAAATCCCACCACTGCCAAATGATTGTTTGTCTTTCTTACCACTGCCAAATGGCTATTTGTCCATAGAACTGGTGCTAGTTTTCCGACTACTTGCTTTAACATCAAAGGATGTTAATTCCTGTATATCTTGTTGACTGGGGC
>NW_019201815.1:0-117 GCF_002260705.1 Seriola dumerili
CCAGCTGATATTTGGCTAAATGAGAGAAAAATTGTGTTTTTTTTTTTATTTATTTATTTATTTATTTTTTTTTGTCAGTCTTCCAAAATTCAGATTTTACAGTGACAAACATTACCC
>NW_019201816.1:0-117 GCF_002260705.1 Seriola dumerili
CTAGCCACAAACTCATTGCTCTTAGTCATTTTTGCACTTCTCGCGTCTTTTATTTTTCTTTGCCACAAGCTCCAAGTTACATGATTTTTATCTACATGCGCGATCTTTTATTTTTAT
>NW_019201817.1:0-102 GCF_002260705.1 Seriola dumerili
TTTCTGGGCCTTGTTCAGAGCCCTGACCTTATATAGGTATATAGGTAGGGAAGGGTCATTAAGGGGTCGTCCCTGCAATCTAAGTGCAGACTTTCAAAATAC
>NW_019201818.1:0-109 GCF_002260705.1 Seriola dumerili
CCAGGGGGTCTCCGTCTTCCTCCTGAGGAGCTCTGTCCTCCTCTGTCGAAGCTCGAACTGATTGTGTGCTCGTGAGTCCGGATTCCTTTTATACCCTCTGTTTCGAAGC
>NW_019201819.1:0-376 GCF_002260705.1 Seriola dumerili
GACAGTGAGATCAACTGTGCACACAGCATAACAAATTATGACAATATTCTCTGGTACAAACAAGAAGGACACAAGTTAAAGTTCCTGGGATATCTAAATCTGGAAAACCCAAACCCTGAGGACGACGTGAAGGGGAAAATCAGCTTTAAAGGAGACGGCCGCAAACACTCAAACCTCACCATTTCTAATGTTTCACTGAATGACAGTGGTGTGTATTTCTGTGCTGCCAGTTACCACAGTGCTGCAGATTCTCCTCAAGTCAATACAAAAACCTTCCAGTCAAAACCCAACGCCAGACACACAAGACTTTCAGGCCCCTGAACACCTGCAGCCAGCCTCCATCTAAACCAGGCCTTTGAAGATTTTATCAGCTGTT
>NW_019201820.1:0-199 GCF_002260705.1 Seriola dumerili
TCATTTTTTGGTCGTGTTTCATGAATACACAGAGATCTTCAACAAAAGTATGAATATATTTTGAATTCTTCGGAAAGTTGATTTATTTTTCTCCATATTTTTCCACAAACTATATCGTTAGTTCACGCAGTGTCTGTCTCTGTCTGTGTCTTTAAGTAGAGCTGCAGCTTGTTCTTTGTGTCTCTGTCCTTGGTGCTGA
>NW_019201821.1:0-638 GCF_002260705.1 Seriola dumerili
GTGATTGTCTGCCCCACCCTAATGTGTTTCACCTGTGTTTTGTTCCAGTGTTCCTCTGTTGTATCCTATCCATTTTGGATTTTGAGTTCTCTGCATTTTCACAGTTTTTGTAAGTTTGTTTTTTCTTCATTTATTAAATCACCTTTTCAAATGGTCTGCATTTGGGTCCTTAAAACTACATAACCTGACAGAATGAACTGACCTTAAAAATGGACCCAGCGGCCACAGCCTCTGCTATTCTCAAGTTAGCTTTCCAGCCAGCTAGCAGAGAACCTAGAGACTCCAGGCACTTTTGCACATTGGCTGACCTCCTGTCAGACTGAGACCTGGAGGACCCTGAGCCATCTCCTTTTTGGGGAACCCGGCTAGTGTTTCCTTGGATGTATCTAGGAGTCGGAGCCCCTGGAAAACAACGCAGGTCATGTCGATGCTACTCAGAGCCTCTGCTGTCCTGTGACCATGAGCCTTCACTGGCCACCCTGGCTGACGCATCAGCTGTTCCTGCGTCGGAGGTCCAGGTTGACCTCTCCCTTGTTCCTGAGTTTGTAGTCCTGGGCAACGTCTCATCTGTTCCTGAGTCGAGGGCCCTGGCTGATGCATCACTTGTTCCAGCGTTGGGGGTCCTGGTCGATATTTCA
>NW_019201822.1:0-505 GCF_002260705.1 Seriola dumerili
GGCTCACTGGTCAGTCACAATATGTAATCAACTCACCACGAATAGAATCTATTACGGCCTATTATTGTTCCTGGATGAAATTGCCTTTTTGAGGGTCTAAACATGCTCAAAAACTCATGAAACTGTACACACACCAGGACTGGTGAAGATTTACATGTGTAATGGATCTAGACAAAATGGCTTGATAGCCCCTAGAAAATTTCAATGAAGAAGCCCTCACCCAGTGTTTCACCTATATGTGTGAAATTCAGTATGTACATGTAACACGCCAAGACCTGGACCCATACCCATACAAGTATTCAGATATTTTGAATTTACTCTACAATTTTGATGCCATTTTTTCCATTTACAGGCATCCTATTTTAACAGTCTCCTCCCATAGAATTAATCGGTAACTCTTACATTACTTAGTAATTACAAAGCAATTTTGTGGTAATGTAAAGAAATTACCAAGAAATAACAGTCAAGTAAAATCAGTATAATGACAAGTTGTAGTAGTATAATT
>NW_019201823.1:0-117 GCF_002260705.1 Seriola dumerili
GCTTCAGAGCATGCAGGGAAATCCCACCCACTTCTCCCCAACATGCTCCAGTACTTAAGATATAAGTAAATACATCCAGGTCACTATTGTGCTGCCAACTCTGTGATTGTGACTCTG
>NW_019201824.1:0-108 GCF_002260705.1 Seriola dumerili
GAAATAAAGCAGCTACAGTGAGAGGGTGGTGATGTCAGTTCCTCCATCTGTGTCTGTGAAACAGTTATGGCCGTGAATTCGAGCTCTCACTCCTTCCTGCATGGAATT
>NW_019201825.1:0-140 GCF_002260705.1 Seriola dumerili
GAGTGGTTGATGGAAGCATACAACTGCAAGGTGGTAATTCTAGATAATTTGCCTGAAATGAAAATAAATCCATGTGACAGTTGTGACAAAATGTGTGTTGCAGGGAGAGAAAGGCCAGACATGCCACTGTCAAAATCTAA
>NW_019201826.1:0-127 GCF_002260705.1 Seriola dumerili
ACAATAGAATTCTGTTTTTTCATCTATCCTCTGGTTTTTCCTTAATCTCTTGTTTTGATTTACATAGCTTCTATATTACTTGGAAAAAGTCAACTTCACCACACCATTTGGTGATCAAGTGTCATTT
>NW_019201827.1:0-141 GCF_002260705.1 Seriola dumerili
TGTGTGCCGGTGAGTCTACAGTACATGTATGGTATGGTGTATTTGTGTGTGCGATGTTTATCCGTGAACACAAACGATGCAGGAGCTAATTGAATAACATCGTCCATCAAATTAATATCAATTTTAAAACGTGGTACTGTC
>NW_019201828.1:0-167 GCF_002260705.1 Seriola dumerili
TGAGTTAATATTATTTTCCCTGTGTTGTTTTAATAGTTTTAAAAGTGTCTACAGCTTCTGCAGCAGTAGAGCCCCCCCAATGAGGCACAAACAAATGGTTAATGAAGTTCATAGAGCAGAGGCTTAATATGTACTGGAAGCCCTACAACCCCTAAACTCAGTAAAAC
>NW_019201829.1:0-248 GCF_002260705.1 Seriola dumerili
AGACTGTTTCTGAAGCTGAAGATGAAGTTTTCATGCTTTACTGCAGTCCACAGGCTTGACATCCACTCTTTAATCGCCAAGATATCATTAGCAGATGAATCACATTTTCCAAGTAGATGGATGATGTTTTTCTTGAGCTCATATACAGCTTCGCTGTACCCTGCATTGACCGGTGCCATTGGTGGGTTTCCATTCCAGAGTCCAGGAATGTACCAGTTCCCAGTATCTGGACTGTACTCCATCACATC
>NW_019201830.1:0-132 GCF_002260705.1 Seriola dumerili
GAGTACAATCACCATAAACACAAGAGGCATGAGTTTAGTTAACTGCAGCTTTAGTTTCTCTTCAGAATGCAGAACAACACAATTTTCACCAATATGAAAAATAACAAAATGACCCTTAAACATAAAATAAAT
>NW_019201831.1:0-160 GCF_002260705.1 Seriola dumerili
TAAAGCTTCTCTGTTACTTTGAGAAAAACTGCAGGTGAATCACAGTTTGTACATTTCATCCAGACTTTTAATTGCTTCTTTTTTACTGTGTTTTCTCCACTCGCTCGGAATTTCTCCTCTTCCCTGGAATTTAAATTTATGGTGGTCTTCCAGTTGTTTT
>NW_019201832.1:0-100 GCF_002260705.1 Seriola dumerili
AATCTATCACTATGAGCAGCAGCTCTGAAAGGCTTGGAGCACCAATGAGAACATTAGTCCAGGAGTTTGTTCCAGAGCTGTTCATTTTTCAGGTTTTTCA
>NW_019201833.1:0-155 GCF_002260705.1 Seriola dumerili
ACACTGTAGCTCCTGATTAGTAAAGTAGTTATTTTTTACGCTGGCGCTGAGAGCTCAACACACCGCACCTTCAGAAAACATAAACACAAACACGCTGCAGATTCAGAAAACATCATATCAATTTGACAACAGGTGTGCTGCAAATTCAAACAACA
>NW_019201834.1:0-179 GCF_002260705.1 Seriola dumerili
GCTCTTGAACACCACAAACTAAAACCCATTTGCCTACATCTTAGACACCCATATTTAAAAATTTTGGACAAATAAAACAATTTTTTTAGGTTTTTATATGCAAAATGTTAAAATAAATAAATAAATAAAATAAAAAACTAAGGTAACTAACAAATGAGCAGAAGTTATAGAATGAGGTT
>NW_019201835.1:0-155 GCF_002260705.1 Seriola dumerili
TTGTTGCATAGTTGTACCTGTTGGTATGGTCCCAAAAATGTAGTAGTGGTTGAGCTTATTTTTTATACTGTCATTTATTGTGGTGTACAGAAGCCAGTATTTGCCATGGCAAACAGGTAATGTACCTACTCATAAGACTATAGTGATTACGGCAA
>NW_019201836.1:0-114 GCF_002260705.1 Seriola dumerili
GTTCATATTATGTCTGATTTATTGTATTTGAAATATGAGAGGGAAGGAAAGGAAGAAGAGAGCTTCTATTTTTTTCTGTTTAATCCTTCATCAGTTCAAGTGTCTCAGAGCTGT
>NW_019201837.1:0-101 GCF_002260705.1 Seriola dumerili
TTTTTTTTTTTTTTTTTTTTTTTTTTACAGTCTATAGTACAGTTCCTTTGGAATCAAATACGACACAATTAAATAGTTTTTAAATATATTTTCTTTTTTTA
>NW_019201838.1:0-118 GCF_002260705.1 Seriola dumerili
CCTGGATGTTTTTGCTTATTTTGACTATAAAAAGGGTCAAAAAATGTCCTGTGAGTGCTTTTGTCCATTTTTCCAGAACACTTGGAACTTTCAATATCTGGAAGTTATTTTCAATTTA
>NW_019201839.1:0-152 GCF_002260705.1 Seriola dumerili
CTAAAACAACACTGCCTTGTTGAAATTCACGCACTACACGATGAGTGTGTTGTGTACGTTGTGTCAGCGACGTACACATAACAGTTCTATACTTTCAAACATCGAGCAACCTGCATTGTAAATAAATGAATTTAAGTATAACTACTGGTGTG
>NW_019201840.1:0-197 GCF_002260705.1 Seriola dumerili
AAATTCGTGAGATACTAAATCAAGATTTTGTCTTTGTTTCTTATGAGATACAAACTCGAGTATCATATTAAATTACTTAAAGTGCTTTACTTTTTAAGTCTAAACTAAGAGCTGGTAAGTCACAGTGGTTGCTAGCTTCTTTAGCTAACCTGTCAGTATTACTCGTTGTATCACCATGAACGAGGCTAATTTAGCTT
>NW_019201841.1:0-103 GCF_002260705.1 Seriola dumerili
CTGCAAGATACGAGTGTCATGTTGGAAAAAAAGGAAGTCGTCCTCAGCTCATCAGTAACATCACCCTGACAGTTACAGATGCAGGTGAGTCAGAGCTGCTTCC
>NW_019201842.1:0-107 GCF_002260705.1 Seriola dumerili
GGCATGAGGGGCCCCACGTCCTCTAGTGAGACCTGTGCTAACAGCCCAGCACCCTGCAGCTCGACTGACATTCGCCAGAGAACAGCAGAACACAGATCTCTTCTCAG
>NW_019201843.1:0-1008 GCF_002260705.1 Seriola dumerili
TACTCCAGAGATCAGCGGTCATGCTGTATCAGGCCTGATGGAAAAGAAGTCACACTCATGTGGACAGCGTAGATGTAATTTTATATTGTATGCAAGCATGAACAGACAACAGAGACTTGCGCACTCCCTATTTTAATGATTAACCAGTCGTTACACTTCCTGCTATCATGCTTATTAATCTGATCTTGTGTGTTCGCAGGAACAGATGTGACACAGAATACTGTATATTGATACGTAGTTGAGATTGTTTAAAAAAAACATGTGTTTAGATGTCTAGGTTTAGATGTCTAGCTGAGGCCATAAGCCACACAGACCCTGACACATCTTATATGATCAGTAGATGTTGGCAAAACAAAACTGAAGCCACCTTGTTAAAAATATCTCATATCCTGTGTGAGATTACGGCTCTATTCTTTTTTTCCTTGATGTGAGTTGATCTATGTGTATGAATTTTTTTTTGGTGTTTGCAGAGGTTTTGTTTGTTTTAGGCTCGGTGGATCGCCTTTGTCATAAAACACTGCACGGAAACTCTGCTAATGTTCATGACCGTGCTACAGGGTTTGAAAACAGTTTACCATTCAAAACTAAATCAATTATATTTTTAACAGACGTCAGAGGAATCTCACAGGATTTTACAGAATCAAAGTCAAAGAATGTGTCTACTTAGTCTTTTGGGTGTTGAGGCTGTGCAGCTAAATGAGATCACATTTACTATATCTGAAAATACACACAGACACTTCAGTGGAATTTTCTTTGACAGCTGAATGACAAGTATTCAAAATGTTCACATGACATTTGAATCTGAATTGAAATTGCATCATAGCTCTACTGAGACACGCTTCCCTAGAATACTGTTGTTGTGTAACGCTGCAAAGTCATGACATCCTGACAAAACTAACCCCACGTTTGTTTTTGTCGAGATGGACCTTGACCCTCAGACACTTGACTTTGATTCAGCAGAAATAGTGAACTCATCCACTCGTACACTGGCCCATCTGTAGAGCCGGT
>NW_019201844.1:0-280 GCF_002260705.1 Seriola dumerili
ATGGTGACTGCTCTGGTGAAAGTCTCTGTGGTTGTCATCTACCGTCCACCAGGACAACTAGGTGATTTTGTGGATGAGCTAGACACTGTTGTCCTATATTCCTGACCATGGCTGTCTGCGACTCATACTAGGTGATATTAACATCCACTTAGACAATCACAGCTCTTCTGATTTCCTGTCCACGATACACTCATTTGACTTAAAACGTGTCTGCAATCCTCCAACTCACAAAGCTGGTAAAGTACTTGACCTCACCTGAAATTGTGCCACAGATTTTCTG
>NW_019201845.1:0-105 GCF_002260705.1 Seriola dumerili
TCTTCTTTTTATTTAATGTGGACATGACTGACCGCAGATCTTCACAAAAAGATGGAGTTTTCCTTCAGTGATGTACTTCAATATAAATATATGTAATGAAATATC
>NW_019201846.1:0-148 GCF_002260705.1 Seriola dumerili
AATTTGGAGATTTCACCTAGAAATGCCTCTACTAAAATCTCTTTTCATCTGCTTGACTATATTAATATCAGTTCTGAGACATGTAATGTTCAGAGGTTGCAGTATGGTGTAGTAGAGGTTTTGGGCTGGCCCTGTATAATTACAAAGG
>NW_019201847.1:0-154 GCF_002260705.1 Seriola dumerili
CCTGCAGCCACTACCCAGGGCTAGAAAACATCCCCAAACTCCTCTGCACATTTTCAGGTATTTTACTGATGCTAAATATTCGAAATGCTTACAAATAACTGTCATTTAACTTTGCTAAAATCACCAAATTTTCAGCTTCTAAATGTAAATACTG
>NW_019201848.1:0-101 GCF_002260705.1 Seriola dumerili
TCAGTATTATATCATTTAAGTATACTTAGACAATAATAATAATAATAATAACATTATATAGAACCTTTTAAAAACTTGCTTTGACAAATAAATCAAAAGGA
>NW_019201849.1:0-121 GCF_002260705.1 Seriola dumerili
ATTAAAAAGAATACATTAAATTTCAGTAATTAACTTTTGCTTTTTGTCTTAATAAGCATAGTATTTTGAAAATATGCATTGTTTGACAACAATATTGTAGTATTATTTATTTATACAATAA
>NW_019201850.1:0-111 GCF_002260705.1 Seriola dumerili
GGGAGTCAGTCAAACCAGGCAGAAGTACAAAATCACTAGGCAAAAACAGGAACCAGGAATCAGAATCTTCGAGAATGCACGAGGGGTCAAAACACAAGGAAAATGAGCCGG
>NW_019201851.1:0-112 GCF_002260705.1 Seriola dumerili
AAAAGGTAAAAGACTAAATAAACCACTAGAGTCACACAAGTATCTCTACAATCCTCCATTATCTGTTTGTTCGCTGTTTGCTAAAATTAGATCATATATGACCTTTTATATT
>NW_019201852.1:0-339 GCF_002260705.1 Seriola dumerili
ATTGTTTTACATTGAGAAATGTTGTAGGTTATTCATCAGTTTTTCGAGATCCCCCAACTTGGAATATTGTTGCTTCTGGGGGAGTTAGGCCTCTTTAATAGGAGCTAAGAACCTCTTGGATCCTTAGTAAGTTCCCTGGAGAGACTGTCCTGTAAAAAAACGAGCCCATAGGTCATCTGTGCAGCAGGTTATTGTGACCCATAGTTACTGTTTGTTGCTAGGCGACACCTTGTGGCCGTAGTAATTATGACGGGAGCAATGGGGGAAAAGTTCAGTGATGTAGTAATATGACACAGCAGAGCGGTGTTCGATTCCCATGTGAAAGTAGCAGTTTATGTT
>NW_019201853.1:0-141 GCF_002260705.1 Seriola dumerili
GAGAATTACAAATACGCATGTTAAAAAAAGAAAAGAAAATAAAAACAGACAAAAGAAAATAAAACCAAAAGTAAAATACAAAACTAGAAACGATAAAAGCATGGAAATCAAGAATTAAAGTCGTTTTTTAAACTTAAACGA
>NW_019201854.1:0-151 GCF_002260705.1 Seriola dumerili
TTCAGGGCTATCTGCTTTCTTTCCAAACATGTCCTGCACTTCAGCTTCCTGAGTGAGCCACTACACAAACATTCACCAGGGGAGAGCACACTGCTAACATCAATCTGGGGGATAGTTGGCTAATGTTAGCACATGAAACAGCGTGTAAACA
>NW_019201855.1:0-107 GCF_002260705.1 Seriola dumerili
GATTCAACCACATTCAAATTGTCACATTGTTTTCACACTATCAGTTTCTACGTTATTGTAAAAAAAATATTGATTATAGCTGTTTTTAAATGGTTTCAAACGGAAAA
>NW_019201856.1:0-114 GCF_002260705.1 Seriola dumerili
CACACCACTGCAACTGTCCGATCCTTACCTCCCCGCTCCCATTGAACCCACCCCCCACCCCTGCTACGTTTCCCAAGGGTAGAATAACAGTGACATGGTTCTAAACACAAAATG
>NW_019201857.1:0-140 GCF_002260705.1 Seriola dumerili
GCACGCTGACACACCTGTTTTCTTTATGACAGCCAAACCCACTTTGCCTGAACAAAACAAATGAATATTTACACCATCATAAAAGTGTGTCTGTAGCTATTTATATTTCGTTTTGCTAAACACTTCATTCTTTCTCTGTA
>NW_019201858.1:0-307 GCF_002260705.1 Seriola dumerili
AGTCACATTCATGCTTTAACCCTCTCTGAGATTATTCTGGGTGAAATGAAATTAAGTTTTGTGTTTGATTTCTGAAATCACATATAATGTTCTTATGTAATCATATGTTATCATTTCAGCGACGAGTTCCTGTTCTATGGCCTGGGCCGCTGTTGTAGTGGCTGTAATTTTATCTGTATTGATCTCGTGTGTGTCAGCGCCATATTTACGCAAGAAATGTGGCAGCTGTGGTAAGTCAGACACACTTTTACCTGTGGAGCAGATGGAAACTTGGTTTTTGTCTGCTGTCACTAAATCCCAAAAATCA
>NW_019201859.1:0-109 GCF_002260705.1 Seriola dumerili
AATACTGTTCATTAGCTGTGTTAACGTGCTCCCAGAGTTCAAATCTGATGCTTTCCTCGCTAGAAGCCACATCTGTGTCTGTAAACTTAATTTTTCTCACCTCATGTTA
>NW_019201860.1:0-137 GCF_002260705.1 Seriola dumerili
TATTGTGACGTTTTTTTTAATGTTTTTTGCTTTTATATCAATTTTTGTGTCACCTTGCTACACTTTTTTATTTTTCTGGCTGACTATAAACTGCTTTTGCATGTGCAGTATGGTAGTACAGTGGTTGAAGCTCTAGC
>NW_019201861.1:0-144 GCF_002260705.1 Seriola dumerili
TATACATCTCCATTTTCGCATCTTCGAGCACCTAGTATAACAACAATTCATCACTAACTAGACGGAATGCCAAATGCACCATATTATTATTTCTTCGGTTGTGGCTATATCCTTAGTCTTTTGATTCTTTAAATCTGTGCGTCC
>NW_019201862.1:0-165 GCF_002260705.1 Seriola dumerili
TATAGATGTTTCCCATAACTGCCACTGACAGCGTTTTGTCAGAGTAGGTGAACACGTATTGGTTATTTTAGATTTTCAGGGTTACAGGTCACAGTGGTTTTTTTTTGTTGTTTTTTTTTTTTGTATAGAGACATGAGTAATCATATTCTAGTCTGTCATCCTGGA
>NW_019201863.1:0-141 GCF_002260705.1 Seriola dumerili
TAGCATAAACCAAACAGAAATTGCATCTTATCAATAACTGGTGATAATACCAATTTTCATTTTAAGATAAAAAAAAAAAGAAAGAAATACAATACAAGAAATACAAGAAATACAAAACAACTGATGATGTAAATCAGGTCT
>NW_019201864.1:0-126 GCF_002260705.1 Seriola dumerili
TAAGTACAGCCAAGGCTGACGGGGATGTCAGTAGTTTTGTAGATATTTCATCATAAAATAAAGTATTAGAAAAATTACAATTTGTACCTGGTTCTAAGGCTGAGGAAGCCCAGGTTACAGTTCATC
>NW_019201865.1:0-126 GCF_002260705.1 Seriola dumerili
CACTAAATCTGTTACAGGAAGTGACAGGAGTCATCATTGTGATATAACCAAGCTTTACGCCCTTTGTAAACTAAAGGATCACTATATGTTATTATTAATGCTATTATAAACAAATAAACTAGAATC
>NW_019201866.1:0-134 GCF_002260705.1 Seriola dumerili
ATCAAGGACCATAACTGACACAGATTAGACCATGGGCCCATCTGATGAGGTTTCTGCTTTTAGATGTTTCATTAGGAAAATGTTTTCAACCCAAAATAGTCATATGTTCTGTCATTGTATTACTACTGTACTAT
>NW_019201867.1:0-103 GCF_002260705.1 Seriola dumerili
TTGATCGAATGAAAAAAGAGGAACTCAGCTGTGAGAGCACAACATAATGTAAATAAATACTTTAAATTTATTGTGATTCACTATTAAGAAGAAACTTCAAGTG
>NW_019201868.1:0-7890 GCF_002260705.1 Seriola dumerili
AAGATGATTAAACTTAAAAACATTAGTAATATCAATTGCTTTACATATTTATTCCACTTATAACTTTAAGCTGAATACACTAACCTCCAAGTTGATTTACCTTAAAAATTCCTTTGCCCAATTACTCCACTATCTGAAGAGTAAAATAAAATCTGTTTAATAGAAAAAAAAACTATACAGATTAAATTAATTAAGAAAATAAAAAGCAAAACCACAGGAGTACATTCTTGTCTACATGTTTTATTTAACTTGTCTTTATCACGTTATCAAACAAAATAGGTTTGCAATCAAAAAATCAAATAGGACTCTTGTGAATCAGGATGGCATTAAACTACAAAATCAATGCCAATGCAATAGGAAATAAACTAGATCAGTGCTAATAACACGAATCATACACCAATCAGCATGGAATTAAACTACAAAAATAAGTGCCAATGCCATAAAACATACTGTAGCTAGAAATAGGAATGGAACCAAACTGCTAGATCAGTGCTAATAACATGAATCATACACTAATCGGGATGGAATCAAACAGCAAAATCAGTAGCAATGCATAAAAAAACTTGCATATCAAACAGTGCCCACAGTAAACATGGTATTTTTAAAGTGCAACATTACAAATAACCAAGCACTCAGATCCAGAGCAGTGGCATAAGTATTCAGACCCCTGTTTTAAAAACAGATAGTTGATTCTTCAAAGATTGAATTTTGGGTTTCAGCTCACCTCTGCCCAGGTTTAGCATGACCTGTTGAATAAAGTCGAAGGTGCTTTTCATGCACTTGGGGTAATCCAAGTGCAAGGCATAAATCAGTCCAAAAAGGACACAGAAAGCCTGTGGCAGGTTGGCCAGCTCCTCCATTACCACACTCCCTTCCAAGATGATGCTCACTGTGGATGGGTTGAGTTGAGGATGTTCATCAATGCAGAGGATTCCCACTGAAGTTTCACTGTAAAAGTCCTTGTCAGTTGCATCCTAACAGAAAAAGAAACAGACAAAGAGAGGACATTGTAATGTCAATAATGCTGTGTTGACCACAGAAATTAAGAAAGGGCAACACCAATTTTAAATCGCCATAATTTGATCTGTGCATTACAAGAGCTGTTTGAAAACCTGTGTGCTGAAATGGTTTTGTAGCTCAGCATAGATGGAGAGCTTTTTCAGTCCCAGTCAAGCTGAAAAGTTGTGTAAAAACTTGTTTCCAGTACAGATGCAATTGTTGCAGTTGATACAAATTTAAGACCAGTATTGTCCTTTAATCTCAAAAAGTAAGAACTTATGTAAAGGTTTTTCATAGTCCTCAGCAAAATAAAAAGAGGGGTTGTAGCAACACATTATGTAATAACGGTGCAATATGTAATGATGTAATAAATTTTCATCTCATTATGTAATAACGCCACATTTTGTAATAATCTGCCGCATTTTGTAATAAAATTCTTGAACACAATATGTAATAAACTTTGCTGCATTTTGTAATAAGTTGTTACATATTGCGTCAGTTATTACAAAATGCGGGTGTTTCACTTTTTTATGAAGAAAATGTAATAATTTGGTGCATTATGTAATAAACCACCAAAATGGATGTCCTAATTAGGAAAAACATTATACCATCAGAACAACATTGATCTTAAGCATACCAGCATGAATCGTAAATTAGAATTCATTTTAAAATGAAAAAATCTAAATCAAATATAACATTCATTATTATTCATTATAATAGAGAAAGCTCATAGAGAGCTTGGTAGGATGTATGCATGTACCACAGCCAGCCACCAGGGGGAGATCTAAATATTTTGGCTTTGGTTTTGGTTAGCCTACACTTCAAATGGAAAATAATTGAAAGGCAACATGTGGAAAGGTATGAACAAAGAACAGATTTCAGATTCAGAAAATCTAACTAACTTTCTAGTAGGCCTGGACTAAGATTCTAAGACTCTAAAATGCTTGGATCCATAGCAGCAATGTACTTTTCTCAATATTGAGTCAATAGACAATGGAATCTGTAAAATTTGCAGATATTCAAAACAAATTCAGTTACTTACCGAGCAGGTTTTGAAGAACGCAGAGGGGTCATCCCCCAAGACGACTGGCAGTCCCCGAAGACAAAGGCACCTGATGTCTGTTGGCTCAGTGGTCTGGAAGATAGTGGACATAACTAAGTACACTCATACTGTACATGGTTAAATAGATTCCAGAAAATCGCCACAATTTAATTACTTCATTACAACCTTCCTGGACAGAAAGTAGAGAGGAGTGGATAGAAGGACAGAAGTGGAGAGATAAAAACAAGAAAAGAGCAAAGTATAAAGAGTAGGAGAAATGAGGAGGAAATGGAAACGGGAGAGCAGTGAAAAGTAATGAGATGAGAAGAAAGGGGGGAATAATAGATAGGCAAGAGAGGCAGTCAGCTTAGGTAGACAAGTCAGCCTACCTTTGTCTGACGTAAAAGGTCAGTTAAAAGCTGTCCACTGAGGCCCCTCTTCTTCCTGAAGAAGTCCATCAAGTTTGGCGAGAAACGGTCAAGTGCCTCAAAGAAGTTTTCTTTGAGATTTTTCCCCACCACTCGGGTGAACTCGTAACACACCTGAAAACATAAAACATAGCCCAACATGTATAGGCCCATGGTCAAATGAAAGACATTTATGACCCTCAACACAACACGATTTGGGTCACACAGTGTCAACCACTGTATTGAGTATTTGTAAATACTCAATACAGGCATACAAACCTGGCTTTCGGAGAAAAGTGCTGGCCATCGCTGTACAATCTGGGTAATTGCAGGCTTGTCTGTCACAACTTCTTTTCTCCGAAGAGCAAAGGTCATATCCATCTCTTTCTTAATAAGGGACCCATTTGGCTTTGCCTTCATCATCTCATTGACTAGAACCTGGCGAGCTGCTTCCAGGTTGCGGTCATCCAACCCCTCTGGATACTGAGGCAGGAAATTTATTTCTCCTTTCCTTGGCTTCTTGATGTCCTTGTTTGGAGGGTCGCCATTTGTAGAGTATCTTCCACGTTTACCACTATTGACAGTGACGTCAAGTCGGCCCAGCTTGCACATTTTGGCTCTGTAATTTCCAACCTTGAACTTCAAACTGTTCTTCCATCCAACACAGCCAGAGGGTGACCCCGCTTCTTTAAGACATGGGTGCGTTTCTACTAAAGCTTGTGCAACAGCCGCTAAATCTTCCTTTTTTGGGTATGCATCAAATGCATAGATGACCTCAGCCAATTTCTCAAGGATATCATGCTTTAGCTCTTTTGTCACTTTGAGATAGGTTCCATCCCTGAGATATAACAAGTTACCTTGACGGAGTCGGTACTCAACATCAACTGAAAATTTAGGAATTTCAAACACCTCTGGCCATGGCACACTTCTATCCAGAGAGGAGCTGGACAGGATCTCGGTGTCTGCCAGGCTGCTTGCGTCACTACACAATGAAGGTTGTTCAACTGGTTTAGTGACTGGTACCAATTCAATCATAGGGATGATTTTAATCGTTGGCTTATCTGGGAGCTCTGAGACATCTTCAAGGTTACACAGTTCATTGTTAAAGTCGGGGTCTTGGTACTGTAGGACGAAGTTGTAATTTTCTTGGAGAGTGCCTTTAAGCCAGCCAATCAAATCTTCAAGTGTGTTCGGTCGTGTTGTCATTGTCAACTTTCTGATGTCTCCCTCTGAGACAATAACCCTCATGATGAATTTCTCTTGCTGAGCCATCTGGGGAGAAAGGATATACACAAGAATTTAGCAAATAACATATCGTTTCAATGTGACCATAAGTTCTCCTTGGACCCTGTATGCTGATAACGGGAGGACATCATTCAGCTCCGATATCTTGACCACATGTGTGTAGGGGATATCACCACAGAGAAGTTGGTAAGATCTCAAATGCTCACAGTACCATGCGGTCATTTTGTGGCAGATGAACAGGATTTCTGTGTTAGCTGTAACAATCTTTTCAATCTGGGAAAATTCAGAGAGACCTGAGCATGAGCCAAAAGAGAGAATCATGCCTGGATGATACATGATTCCATCTATGCAGACAGATGACACATCCAGAACAGAATCTACCTTTGCAATGTCTCGAGCAAATACTTTCTGAACATTCAAAGGGAAAGAGGCAAGCAAAACTGGGGTAACCCTTGTCATCTCCACCGATGGTTTGAAAAATGCGCTGCAGTCAAGATGGTAACTGACTGCTTTCTGGTGTTTTGTAGCGAGTGTCATTGCAACATTTTTGAAATTTTGAGCATTCCGAATTGCTTTTTTAAAGAACTTGTGTTTCGCCTCGAAGCGCATTGTCCAAACATCGCACAAGGGACCAAACTTCCTCACAAGGTAAGGATAGTGTTCCAGATAGTGATGCTTTGGCTTTAACTGAAAACCTGGAAAAGTTGACTGCAGCAGCCGTCTGTGTTCTGTTATTTTACATTCCATGAAATGCAGTGTCTCTTCAGTAAGCCTTGGTGCCACAGCCAGCTCGATTATGTCTTTAAGAAGCATCAGAATTTCCCAAGTGTCATCACCCTCAGGAACACAGTGACCAATAAGAAATGGGAGGAGCCTTATGAGACACCAATTCTCATGGGCATTTCCACCAATGCTTCCTTTTGTGGAAAATCCCTTTCCGATGATCTGAGGGCGGTCTGTTTTGTCTGTGAATGTATAATTAAAGTGTCTGATGGCCTGATTTAGTGTATCTAACGTGAAATACCTCTTGCTTATCAGATTTTTAAGACACAGGGACAACTCAATTGGCACAATGCCTTCAAAGAGATCGTGCAAGATGTCGGGAGGATACCCAGTGACCACATGAAAGTGCTCGAGATTTTCAGTTAATGGACATGCTCTTTTCACACCATAAGTCTGAGTCAGTGCTGTGTCCTCTCTCACCTCCTGCACTTGCCTATCATGAGAGTCTTTGTCTCTGAGCTGAAAGAATCCAGAACATACCTCTTGCTGTTGTGCGTCTTTGCTGCTCGCTAGACAGAATCTGCAGAACTTGTCGACCTTGAAGCTCTCCAGGAATCCTGCAAGAGAGTGAGCACCAAGATTATCAGCGGCAACATATAAGACTGTGCCCTTCACACTTACACCTAGTGACTCTATGTAAACACCATTTTGCTCCAATATCTTTAGATCATAGATGAGAGGTTGCAGAACTTTTGCATAACCACACTCTTTAACTGTAGAGGTATTGCATAGTAGAGCAAGCTGGATTGAGTTGAGGGTGGACCTGTATTTTGCAGGTATATTTGCAATGACCCAATACACTGCACACATTTTATGTTTCAGTTTTGACGTTCCTAGAGGATTGGCTACTTCAAAGTCGTCAATGTAAAGGCCAAGAGCAATTGTGAACTCATCGCTTGCAAGAAGAGAATTTTCATTAAAGTACTGTCCATCTGCATAAGACGTGTATTCCTGCAGTACATGGACTTTTTCTGACATAGCTTTATCTAACACGTCAGTTTTGTTAAGCAGCTTCTGGAGCATTGGAACAATTGGGACATATGCAAGTGGTTTTTTGCCTTTTTCCACAACATATTCAATAGGTTTTACGAGTGGGAACTCTTTGCGTACATAGGCTGCTCTCTTTTTAGCACTTCCTAAGGGTCCATCTTTGGCACAAAATGACATCATGTTACACTCTGACACAGCACTGGTAATTTTGCTCACAACTGTATCATCCACATTATCAAAGTATTCATTTAGTGTAGCCCTCACTTTGTTATGCAGAAGTGGCTCTGACAGCTTATTGATTTGACAAAGCTGCTGTAATACCTCTTGCACAGAACTCTCTGGTATGTGCATAACTGTTTGCATCTTTAACAGAAGAGATGCTAAGTTGTGCTCTAGCTGCTTTCCTAAATCACGAATATCATTCTCACTAGCTTCTTCACTAACTCCTTCCAACTCTGCCATGTCATCAGCATGTGATATTTGCTCTTGTGCACCATCCTGATCATGACCTTCATAATCACAACCAATGATTTCTGACTTGAACCTCTTCCAGCTGTGTTCCTTGTGTGCTTTACTCTTGTGTGCTTTGAATGTGGAGTAGACACTGCTTTCAAAGTCACAGTCTTTATAAGGGCAACTAACTTTATGGTTGACTTTTAAGTGTGCATTATGCAGGTGACTAAAGTAGTCAGTTTCAGTACAAGACTCAGCAAACCCACATGACAGACAACAAAACTTTACTGGTACATCTACAGTTGGTTGCTGTTCTGAAGGTTTGGTGTGAAGGCGGGATAAGTGTACTCTTAGTGCATTGAGTGATTTGAATGTACACAGACATTCCTGGTGTAAACATGGAAATGGTTCTGTTCTCGCATAGCTCCCATGTTTTAGTCTATAGTGCTTAAAAAGCTGTGCTCTCTTTTCACAGATGAAAGGGCAGTACTTACACTTCCACAACATGTCTTCTGGAGACCTGCAACACAATAATAAAAAAAAACAAACATAAGAGACGGGGAAGTAATGTTAGATTATCCTCTACAATCTATCTGTATTTTGAGACTCTTAATTCTGGATAGTGACAAAACTGTGTAATGCCATTTGTTTGATGTTCACTTCTTAAAAAGTAATGTTGCTTTGTGGAAGTAAAGAGGGTCACATACACATTGCAATATCACAGCCTGGTCACATGAATACAGTTAACATTTGATAGGTGATTTACTAACAATTAATGGCAATTATCTTGAGTGGAAAAATACACAAAAAATATCCAATTAGCGTGGCAAGAGCAAAAATTTCCAATGCTGAAAAACAGGAGCTTCAAATATCTGTTTAAGCAACCTTTTCAACCGGCCACAACGTTTAGGAGCAGATTCAAAATGTCGGTTTTGAGCGCGCGTTAACAAGTGAAAATATCAGTGTTAATACTTGAAACGTCGTTTTCACTGCTCACAAACAGCTACTAAAGCTATGTGTGTCTTAGAATAGAAAAATGTCCGTTAAAATGCTTTACACTGCTAGCCAAATGTGTCTTAACATTACCACGTCAGTTTAGCTAATGAAAACGTTTTTTTTCACTGCTGTAACAGTCATGGAGCTAGTGCTAACTTTAAATCAAAAGCGACCACAGAGAAAAACGCGGTCGCTCACTCACCAGATTCAGTCGTACTGTCGCCCTCTTTTTTCGTCTCTATTCCACTCGAGGCACACGTCGCCAGCAGCGAACACTTGAAAATACATCCATGGAAAATACACGCAGGAGAAGTGACGTGCAGCAAAATGCCTTCAGACAGGTTACCTATGCTGCATTCAAGTGGTGTCAGAATAATCGGGTAAATGATTTTCCGAATGACAAAAATCACACAAACACTGATAAGCTACAGTAAATATCTGCCCATGTAGAGTAAAATAGATTAGTGAGTTATTTATTTGCATAAATCATGATATCAATGATATCAAGTCAATATTTTTGTGATTTAGGTATTGTAGAGTCTACTAGTAGAATACAACAACAGGTATGGGATAAAATCACTGATATAAAGCTTAAAAAGTGTTTCTGCATAGTTGATAACAACATGAAATATCACCAGAAACGGCTAACCATGTCTTTTTACATGTTTTGAGTATTAAAACATAAAAAATCTTCTTTGTAGCATCCAAGTTGAAAAATTACCTCGGGAACAGCGAACCTTCCTATACTACTTGAATGCAGCGGGAATTTAAGAGGCGTGGTCATGACCAAAACTTAAAAATTTCATCCCATTTAACTTAAAGTTACTCATTCATGACATTACTTTCAAATGTAAATATATTCTACTTTGAATTAGTAGACTGCGCTTAAAATTGATAGTTATACAATCAAACTTAAACAATCAATTTCAACGTACATAGATAATTTGAGTAGAAATAAAATCCGGGCTAACAGTG
>NW_019201869.1:0-137 GCF_002260705.1 Seriola dumerili
AGCTGAAGACGACAAGCTGTAACAGAGTGTAAGACGTAACGACGTGTTCTCTCCGTTGGAAAAAGCCGTTTTTCTTCACACTTTTCTTTAATTACTCCGGCTTGTAGAGAGACGTCTCCCCTGACCAATCAGAGCGA
>NW_019201870.1:0-133 GCF_002260705.1 Seriola dumerili
GCTGTGTTGAGCGCTGTGAACCAGCTGACAGAGACAGTCTCACAGGAGATGAAGAAGCTGCAGGAAGACGAACTGAGACGAGTCCAGCGGAACGCGGCGGACGTGGCATTGGATCCTGATACGGCACATCCTG
>NW_019201871.1:0-591 GCF_002260705.1 Seriola dumerili
TTTTTTTCAGACCTGCACAGGATGAACAGTGCATTGGTATAAAAGGCCCATAGTGGCAAAGAGGAAAAGGAGTTAATGTCAATACACTCAATGAATACCATTCCTACGAAACAGAACTATTCTCAGCACCTGGTTCGGCGTAGAGCCCACCTCAAGCGATAACTGCATATGTGTCGTGGATGGGGCAGGAAGTGGCACGCTGTCAACCGCCACCTTTACAAACGTTGACAGAGCAAACGTCTCTGAAATGCATTGAAGGAGCGCCGAGGCACGCGCAGAGGGAGAGAGGGAAAGACAGGGAGCAGAGCTTCTTGCGAGTGATGCGGATCATTTGTATGTTTCTCAAGGCGTCCGGTCCCTGTTGTCGTGTCCGTTCTGCCTCCAGGTAAACACTCGTGTTTTCTCGTTCTCTTACATGCCGCATTTGTGGAATTAAATTGATGACTCTCGGTTCTATAGGTACGGTTCAGAAAAGCCTTGTTATTAATGACACCGGTGGCCGTTAAGTGAACTGCAGTCAGCATCCTGTTGCTTGTGCACGTGCTTGCACTCTGTATGTGGAGAGCAAGTGTCCTGAGCGACCTGAGTGAC
>NW_019201872.1:0-133 GCF_002260705.1 Seriola dumerili
TATCCCTATATCCCTATCCCTATATAGATATGTATATATTTATATAGGGACCTTTAATACCTTTAACATTTCGACTATTTTGACTATTTAAATAGAGCACTCAGCCTACATTTCATGCAACATCATAGTGTCT
>NW_019201873.1:0-286 GCF_002260705.1 Seriola dumerili
GTCCTCTTTCTGTCTCAGGCGTTGATAACCATCGTCAGATATTGTCTGGAGGAGGCGGAGAAGCTTAAGATGGCGTCCCTGTCCTTCCCGGCCATCGGTACGGGAAACCTGAGCTTCCCCAGAGACGTGGTGTCCAGAGTCCTGCTGAGGGAGATCCACTCCTTCAGTCGCAGAAGTAGTCCGCGCCATCTGAGAAAGGTGGCCATCGTCGTCCACCCCAGTGACAACCAGACTGTGGACGTAAGTGTCCGGTTCATGTTTAAGTGCTCATCATGTCCTGAGAATG
>NW_019201874.1:0-115 GCF_002260705.1 Seriola dumerili
ATTTTTTGACATTTTTATGCCATACTATACTATGTTGTTGTTTTTTTTTACATTTTTATGGCTTTTTATTCTAAAAATTTTTGACCTTAGTTTACTTTGACTTTTGATGCCTTAC
>NW_019201875.1:0-115 GCF_002260705.1 Seriola dumerili
TTTTAGTAAAGCTAATCTAAGTTAAATTAGACCAGTCTCTTTTTCTCCTAGGTTATTTTAGTCAGGCTAATTTTAGTTAGACCAGTCTCTTTTTCCTAGGTTGCACCTATTTTAG
>NW_019201876.1:0-102 GCF_002260705.1 Seriola dumerili
GCCAAAAATGCCCCATTGACTTCCATTAAAACCACATTTATTAATCTCACTGCCATTACAGTTTAAAACCATGCATTCTGTAATGTTAGCATTTCATTTTGA
>NW_019201877.1:0-117 GCF_002260705.1 Seriola dumerili
TTAAGAAACAGGAAACAGTTTGATTATTACCATTTTCACGTGCATGCACACACAGAAATACATGTCAGGCTTCATGTAGCTGCTTCGTATCTCTATTCTCTCTCTCTCTCTCTCTCT
>NW_019201878.1:0-151 GCF_002260705.1 Seriola dumerili
GAAGGTACAGAAGAGTTGCAGGCTTTATATGATGGTACCGTTGGCTAGATCAACCTTTGACCCCATGATCACTTTTTGTATGGCGGATTGTTTTTATGTGCGTTATGCATTTGGGCGCAAGATGACTCTGAAAAAACAGTTTTTACATTTT
>NW_019201879.1:0-126 GCF_002260705.1 Seriola dumerili
GAACAAACTCAGAAACTATTATTTATAGTTATTTATTCATACATCTATCCGCCCATGTTTACTTAATATGGCCAGTTTCTTACACGCGGTGTGAATAGAGGGAATTGTCCCTTTAAAACAAACACA
>NW_019201880.1:0-130 GCF_002260705.1 Seriola dumerili
TGGTACATTGATGGCCAGAGGGTTGTTGTTGTTTTGTGTCTCTTTGAGGTGGTTTTGTGTCTTTGTGGTGGTTAAGCCTCTCTTTGTGGTGGTTGTGTCTCTTTGTGGTGGTGTTGTGTCTCTTTGTGGT
>NW_019201881.1:0-105 GCF_002260705.1 Seriola dumerili
TATGACGTTTTTATAACATTTTATGCCACACTTTACTATCACGTTTTTTGACGTTTCAATGCCTTGCTATACTATGACATTTTTATGAAATTTAATGCCTTACTA
>NW_019201882.1:0-107 GCF_002260705.1 Seriola dumerili
GTGTGTGTGTGTGTGTGTGTGTGTGTGTGTATGGAAGTTTTCACATTACACTTATATAGGTTTCTTATATGACCACGATTGGCACCTGAAAACTGAGATTTAAAAGT
>NW_019201883.1:0-109 GCF_002260705.1 Seriola dumerili
TAGCGTCACTGAGTTGGCTAATAAGTCTACCTTTTCTCCAGTAATTCGCTGCCTTATTCCTCACGACTAAACTTCTCTGACTCTGACCTGGTGCCTGACGTGACGTCAC
>NW_019201884.1:0-161 GCF_002260705.1 Seriola dumerili
GAAAGGCAAGAAGCTACCACTAGCAGGTAGCTAACTAACAAAAATAGCCTAATCAGAATGTAACAACCACAGGACTACAACATTCATGGTAAGATCGCCTCTTAACACCCACTGTCCAGGTCAGGAAAACATCATCTTCTATCACATTTTTCCACATCACA
>NW_019201885.1:0-149 GCF_002260705.1 Seriola dumerili
TGAGACACAGAGCTCGGATTAGCCCAAAATGTCTATTTCGACGTTTGTGTTAATATGTCAAATATGCAACATCGGCATACATACAGCCCAAAGTATATGAAACGTAGCCACTCTGTCGAAAGGGCAGGGTATATTGATGCCAACCAGTA
>NW_019201886.1:0-179 GCF_002260705.1 Seriola dumerili
TGTGGAAATGATGTACCACGTGGTCAGAGCTAATACTGAGTGCTCCTGAATCAACTCAGGTATTAGACACATTGACACACAAACCAGCAGCAAAACGAGACCCTACCCCACCAGATTAATCTGGACAGTTTAGTGAACCGTCGCACCACTGTATCACTACGCACAAGTGCAACAATGGT
>NW_019201887.1:0-117 GCF_002260705.1 Seriola dumerili
TTTTCTGTCTATCTATCTCCCCCCTCCCTCTCTCTCTCTTTCTCTCTCTTTCAGGCAATAATGTGTCTTGCCTGAAGCATCAACATACAGTCCTTGCTGTACATTTATACTGTGTGT
>NW_019201888.1:0-146 GCF_002260705.1 Seriola dumerili
CCTTTAAAGTGTTTAAAGATAGCGGGGAAATTCATTTAGTGCACCGGTATGTTTTAATAAAAATAGCAATATTTCGCACTAGTGTATCGATAACATATCACAAGAGGAAGTAATACAATATATTGACATCCATATTTTGTCCCACC
>NW_019201889.1:0-107 GCF_002260705.1 Seriola dumerili
ATGACATGACTGCTGTTGTACTGATAAAATATTTTGTTGAATTAACCATGTGAAGAATTTATCAAGGGTAATTTAACTCCCCACCCTTTATCTGTAAGAGTATTTTG
>NW_019201890.1:0-102 GCF_002260705.1 Seriola dumerili
GTCTATAACCCTAGTTCCTTAAATGTTTTTTTTTTTTTTTTAATATTTATTTATTTACACCAGACACCAGAAAGTGTGAGTTGGTCTTCAGGCGTTTCTCTA
>NW_019201891.1:0-199 GCF_002260705.1 Seriola dumerili
AGAGATACAATGAGGTTTCTTTCTGTAGTACAAAAGGAACCGTCTGTAGCGGTGTCTTTCCAGCAGCTGGAAGTGTGTCTCACCTTCTTCTACAGAGACACTGTTCGACTTTTGAAGTATAAAATAGATTGTGACGGGTGAATATTTGGAAATCAATGATGAGGCAGGTAATTTAATATTAAAGTATTAAACTAGGCAG
>NW_019201892.1:0-379 GCF_002260705.1 Seriola dumerili
TGTGTGTGTGTGTGTGTGTGTTTGTTGCTGTCTGTCACTCTCTCGAGGTTTTCCACCCCCCAGCTGTTGGCTGGAAATGCACACTTAAGGCTTTTATAGGTCACAGGTGTGTGTGTGTGTGTGTGTCTTTAAATAGCTCTGGTCTTTGTGAAGTTGAGCACTGTCAGGGTTCTACAGGATAAACAACAACACACACGTTTAAACAGCTGCTCTCCACCTGCTCAGTGTGTGTGTGTGTTCAATGAGTCTTTAGTTTCTTCTCTGTTGTTCTCTGGTAGAAACCAGGTATTAGACAGGCCCCGGCCTGTTGTTTATTTTGGAAGAGTTTTTGTGTGTTTTGTTTGCTACACACACACAGACACACACACACACACACACA
>NW_019201893.1:0-624 GCF_002260705.1 Seriola dumerili
TTTTTTTTATCTTGGCCCCCAGTTTAATTGTGTTTTTGCTGTCTCTGCAGTGGCCCAGTGTCAGATGAAACAGATGTCTGAATCGCAGTCTGACATTTTAGTCTCATGGAAATATAAAGAGCCTTGGAGCCTTTCATTTGTTCAAGTGTGTTCTTTTCATCAGTCACACAATAACAACAGTGGCAGGATTGACGGGAGACGTCAGAGGTGAGAGTCAGCGCTGACGACAGGTTTGACTCGTTGGCTGCATCATGCCAATTGTGACATTGTTGATCTCTATACAGAAAGTGCATGTTTTGCATGTGAGCCTCACAGGGAGGTGAGAGTCAGCTGTAGAGCACTGGCCCAAAAAATAAAACATCGCCCTTTTACTTCATCTTGTCTATATTCTCTGACTCTGAGGATTAACATGGTGTGTTAAAGGAAAAATTTAAAAGAGGAATTTCCTCAGAAAATTGTACATGTACTCAGTTATATTGCACAGATAATATTACAGGTTTATTATTGCACATAGACAGGATATGGGTTTGTACTTATATTGCTGATATATTACTGATATTTAAGCAACATCAGACGAGAGGGAGAGATGTACTGAATATCAGCACAGCTGTGATTCGGTCACAG
>NW_019201894.1:0-208 GCF_002260705.1 Seriola dumerili
AAACCAGCAGCCTCACAGCGTCTCTCTCTGCTGACTCCTGACTGGCATCTTGTCTTCTCACCTGCAGCGTACCACCAGCTCAGGTAAGTATGGGGGTGAGCTAATCCTACACCAACCCCCCCCCCACCACCACCTCTACGTACTAACTCCTGTTACTGCTCACAATTCCCACTCTACGATCAGCACCAGATATTATTCATCAGAGCAC
>NW_019201895.1:0-101 GCF_002260705.1 Seriola dumerili
ATTTCGCCTTTTATCTGCATTTACGTCACCATGGTTACTTGAATTGCTAAGAATATATATAAATTGTCTGGATTTTCTCAAAGCTGCGGGACTAGTTACGC
>NW_019201896.1:0-161 GCF_002260705.1 Seriola dumerili
AAGATAGCAATGCAGCAACAATGCACCTGACCACACCTCATTTTCAGACCAACACGCCCACGGACGCACAGATAAGTGCAAGTGTATTTGCTATTTAATCAACGTGGGCGCTGGACGCGAAAATGACAACTGTGTCAGTCTGAAACTAGCAAAGACACTTG
>NW_019201897.1:0-134 GCF_002260705.1 Seriola dumerili
ACTACTGGTAGCATGAGGTGGTACCTGCAGGTCAATCAGGTTGCACAGGTAGTCGAGCTCCTCCAGGATGGTGAAGTTTTGCTGAGTCTCTCCTTCACAGTCTCAAGAGCATGGAGGAGACACCAGGAGACCGG
>NW_019201898.1:0-114 GCF_002260705.1 Seriola dumerili
GACGTCAGTATAAGTGAGGCGTTAAAAGTCAAAATAAATTTCATAGTATAGTATGTCATAAAATGTGAAAAAACAACATAGTATAGTATGGTAAAAAAATTGAAAAAATGACAT
>NW_019201899.1:0-115 GCF_002260705.1 Seriola dumerili
TAAAAATTCAAAATATTCCTCAATATTCAGGAAGGTTACCAGTAAAATGTTGTGGGGGAGGAAGCACTCAGATCCTCTACGTAATTAAAAGTACTAATACTGACAAAAAATATCA
>NW_019201900.1:0-723 GCF_002260705.1 Seriola dumerili
TGCAAACAAGTTTCCTTTGAATGTGTGATTTGTATTTTCCACGTCAGTGTTCGCGCTGTAATGACGTTAACCACCATTAAATCTGAAGTTCTGTTAAATCTGTTTAACCAGATTATTTGAATCATGGCCAAAACTACCACAATAAGAGAAGTAACCATAAACATTGGTTTCACAATAAAAGCACAAAAAAGGCCATGAGGAATTTAGGCTGCACAAACTGTCCCAAAAACATCTTTTAAAAAAAACAGCATGCACTTCACTGTATATAAATCTCATGTATTGAGCGTTTGACCGTCTGACCTCCTGATGCAGTCGGCGAGGTGGCGAGCGAGGGCGTCCAGGTCCAGCAGGGTGGTCTGCATCGAGCCGGCCAGCGACAGAGAGGGAGAGACCTTCTGTGAGTTCAAACAGACCAATACTAGCAACAGTTCAATGAAACATCACAACAATACTACCAAGCTATCAATAACACACCAATAGGCTCTTTTGATTTTGATGGTCAGTGCTGTGGCGTGAGGCGCCCACCTGGCTGGCGTCTTTAACGTGGATGTTGTCGATGAGTTTACAGAGGAGCCAGAAATACTCCTTACAGCCCGTCCTCAACAGAGGCTCCTCCTCATAGTCCTCCACCTGCAGACACACCACATGATCAGGAACATCAGTATCACATTACAGGGCTCCACGTTTTCTTCTTCTGTGTTTTATCTGAAGTGTTGATCCATA
>NW_019201901.1:0-116 GCF_002260705.1 Seriola dumerili
CAAGGATGATGCAAAGATTTCCTTGGACTTTAATTGGACATTAATTGGACTTTAATTGGCTTTATTTAACTGGTCTATATCAGACTTCTTACATAACATTTCTCCCACTTGCAGTT
>NW_019201902.1:0-149 GCF_002260705.1 Seriola dumerili
AAAACCATTTTACATTTTCTAACCACCAAAGAGACGATCGATGTGTGCTACACTATCCTGTCCAGTTCTGTCGTAAATAAAGTTGGGAGATGTTTTTAGATTTTAACCTAGACTCCTCTGGGTGCAATCCAAAGGCGATCACAGAGATA
>NW_019201903.1:0-120 GCF_002260705.1 Seriola dumerili
TTGATGCATACTGTACATACAGTACAAGTCAAAGGCAACACCTAAATGCTGATCCCTTACCATGAGGGGTCAGATGGCTCCATTATTATCATTCAGAATAACTTTTTATTGATTTGTAAT
>NW_019201904.1:0-294 GCF_002260705.1 Seriola dumerili
AATCCAGAATAAAATCCAGGAGCTCTACATTTCTACCTTCGGCTTCTTCCCGGGGGCAGGTGTTTATGAGGTAGTGATCAGCGTCCTATCCCCACGTCCATTTCACTGCACGGTTCTATAGCACACTGCAAAATAAATGCTGCATATGATGTTTGAATAAACAATGAAATTCAATTTTGGCACTGACATTTTTCATACTTGACTTGGCATGAAATGTAATTTTCTCATCTCATAATCTCATAACAATATGGAGATTTGTTTTACTCAAATATGAGGATTCACAAAAAAAAAAAA
>NW_019201905.1:0-110 GCF_002260705.1 Seriola dumerili
CATCACAGAGATCAAAGAGCCTCTTAACGAGCTGGTTCAAACACCTCTGTCTGAAACTCCTATCAGAACCGTGAGCAGACCATGACCGGCACAAGACCTTCGTGCACAGC
>NW_019201906.1:0-122 GCF_002260705.1 Seriola dumerili
TTTTGAACTAAAGTTCTGGCCACATCTTATATTGCACCTATATAGCAAAACCACCAAAGCTGACATTTAAGTAAAGCTACATGTTTTTTGCCCACATTGCAAACCAACTTACAGTTTTGACA
>NW_019201907.1:0-102 GCF_002260705.1 Seriola dumerili
TTGATCACTTAATCAACTAATTGTTGCAGCTCTACTTTGATATTTATTTCTAAATTTACACAACAATGTTAAAACAGAGCCAGAACAGTATAAATAACTGTA
>NW_019201908.1:0-111 GCF_002260705.1 Seriola dumerili
GGCTATCAGGATGCCTCACTCTAGATATAATTTGATATACTGCAGCAAAAAATGAGCAAAAAAAAAATATATATATATTATTGACACAGACTGTTTAAACTATAAACCTCA
>NW_019201909.1:0-107 GCF_002260705.1 Seriola dumerili
GGCCTTTGGTGCTCTTTCGTTAGTTCAGGGGCTCAGGCTGGAGGTCAGGCTTCAGGGGTTACAAGAAGGAGCAGGCCTGCTTTGTCTAACCCCTTGTTCAGGCCCAA
>NW_019201910.1:0-177 GCF_002260705.1 Seriola dumerili
CACAACCCCACGTCTAATAACCTGAACTATCCCTTTAAAACATGAGTCTTTAGGTAAAACACGAGCCACGTTCAGGAGTGTGGTGTGGGGCAGCTGAACTGACACTACATGTGCAAGGTGTGATGAACTAACGAACCATAAGAACCTGACCATTAAAATACTGAAGACAACCCCCCC
>NW_019201911.1:0-132 GCF_002260705.1 Seriola dumerili
TAGAACTTTTTCCACTATTATGGAAATGAGATATTAGTACCGCAGATTTTACGGTTTTAAAAATGCAAATTTTTACCATAAGAAAAACGCTGTTTTGCCATATAATAAACATGATTTTTATGTTAATTATAT
>NW_019201912.1:0-292 GCF_002260705.1 Seriola dumerili
GGATGCCCAGATTTATTGCAGAACACACTATACAGGCCTGGCTACGATTGAGAATGCTCGGGAAAACGAAGAAGTGAGGTCAAAGATATCAGGACAGGCTTGGATTGGCTTGTACCGAGAACCATGGAGGTGGTCCGACAAGAGAAGCAGCTACTTCAGAAACTGGAAACATGGACATCCAAATAACAATGGTGGTGGCAAGCACTGTGCTGCTGAAAGTCCAGGCCACGGTTGGGTTGATCGCGACTGTAACTCTAAATTTTCCTTCTGGTGCCGTAAAGGTGAAAAAAAA
>NW_019201913.1:0-105 GCF_002260705.1 Seriola dumerili
TAAAGAAATATGAAACAACAATATTAGAACTGTAGAATACACTGCTGTCCTTATCTAAATCTATGGATACTGTTAAGAAAGGCTCTCCTCCAAGTCTGGATTTTT
>NW_019201914.1:0-103 GCF_002260705.1 Seriola dumerili
TTTTCCAGCTCTTATAAATATTTTTATTTATAGTAAAATCATTTAAAATGTCACTGAATCAGAATCAAGAGGATTGCTCATAAAACATGATCAAATGAATATC
>NW_019201915.1:0-107 GCF_002260705.1 Seriola dumerili
TGGAGTCTCTGTGTATGCATCATACAGCCTCAATGAGGAGCTGAAATAGGCTGATAAAATATATATATATATATATATATATATGTGATACTGTCGAATCAAGACTA
>NW_019201916.1:0-122 GCF_002260705.1 Seriola dumerili
TCTCTCAGGAGGCGTGGGTTCAAATCCCACCACTGCCAACGTGCTCCCTTTTAGAAGAACTGGTTAAAGTCCTACTTCTCTGACAGAACACAGTATGTCTCCTAGAATAACATTTTATTAAC
>NW_019201917.1:0-206 GCF_002260705.1 Seriola dumerili
AACATGAATTCCAGTTGGACTGTTCTGACAGCAGGAGAGATCAGATATGAAGCAGATCTAGGGCCACATATGCAAGTGACCTATTACTGTTTAAAATCATATTTGGAAATCAGTACTTGCTTGATAAAATCAGATTTGAGTCACTTAGTGGCCAAAAGATTGGATTTGGGTAATATCAGCATGTAATGTGAGAATAGGTGGTGTGT
>NW_019201918.1:0-109 GCF_002260705.1 Seriola dumerili
CAAGAGCTCAGGTGTGTGCACAGGTAAACTGCAGCTGATGATGGTTCAGTTTGCCTCAGTCACATTACAAATTCTAATTTCTCATTTTGCACTTTCAACTTTTGGTCTT
>NW_019201919.1:0-338 GCF_002260705.1 Seriola dumerili
GACAGCGGATCAGTTTGAAATATTGCAGGGAGTGATGGAACAAGAAGGAGCAGCCACGGTGAGCTACAAGCTGCGTACCTCTAACTTCTCAAACAGGAAACCAACTCCTTTCACTGTGCAGACTCATGCCATGTGCAGTATAAAATCAAATCACAGTTGCTCATTATGGCAACAGGGCAATTATTGCTTGATTAAAGTAAGAGTAGAGAGCAGAGTAAGCAGGTGTGGCTGTTGGATTGTTGCTTTCAGAAGGTGACAAAATCTGTCGGACACAGACCCCCTCCAATCCCTTGTTGGAAAGGTGAGGAAGTTTTCAAGGTGATTTCGACCATCCGACA
>NW_019201920.1:0-124 GCF_002260705.1 Seriola dumerili
GGAAATAGTGCATTATCAATTCATTATTATTTTCAGCGGCGGATTAATACACTTTTGGTCTCCCTGTGAGTATTTCTGATAGAAGGATGGTGTGTGTGGAACTGAGTCAAAATAGAGAACACTG
>NW_019201921.1:0-133 GCF_002260705.1 Seriola dumerili
ATACCATCACCTGTCTAAGAATAGATCATACAGGCTTTTGTTTTATTTTATGTTAATTTTTCCTCTAATTTTATTTTCATTTTACTTTATTTTATTTTTTATTTATTTTATATTTTCTTGTTATTTTATTTTA
>NW_019201922.1:0-374 GCF_002260705.1 Seriola dumerili
CACACACACACACACACACACACACACACAATCTGCTTGTATGTCTCCTTTTCCTCTTTCCGTTTCTCCCTCTCCACGCCTCTGTCCATCACCCCTTTTCTCCCAAAAAACACACACTTTTTTTAACCCATCTGTCATCCACGGCAACTTTTGCTTCCTTTATTCTTTCTTTAATAGTGACTTTTCTTTTCTCCCTCCAGTCAACCCACTGTTTCCACCTCTGTGTCTCACACCTGTTAGCTTTCTGTGTAACGTCCAACATTTTCCACCAGCATAAACACAGAATGATCAAGTTTCCTGCAACAACTGTTTCACCTCCTTCACTGTGCATAAAAACAGTTGTAAGTGTCTTATGTCAGGTAAGCCATCCAAAA
>NW_019201923.1:0-128 GCF_002260705.1 Seriola dumerili
GCTTTAACCAGCTGAGCCACAGCGCCTCTGTACATGTGCGCACCTCTCATATTAAACTCAAGTCCTAACAACTGTAAACTAATTAATGGAGGTCTTAAAGAGTAACAAAACACTGCTTGGTACCGGAT
>NW_019201924.1:0-109 GCF_002260705.1 Seriola dumerili
AAGTTAGTATTTTCCTGGACCCTGTAGTGTGGAAATGGCTTAGAGGAGTCAATGACTCACTCATTGAATACATCCTGTCCACATACTGAGGTTGTGAGCTTTGGCCACC
>NW_019201925.1:0-124 GCF_002260705.1 Seriola dumerili
GGAGTCATTTCCATCATATAAATCTGTTGTATTGATTTTGTCCATTCTTGTCTTGAGACCAGCCTGCGATAGAAACAAGAAACATAGATATTTTTTATTTTTCTGAAGCTCAACAACAACAACA
>NW_019201926.1:0-126 GCF_002260705.1 Seriola dumerili
ATAATACAAAAATAAATTTAAATATATATCTCTGTAATATATATATAGGGGTCATTATTGATTTACTATAATAATAGTATAATGTGTTTGTTATATGTTATATATAATGTTATTATTTAGAAAAAA
>NW_019201927.1:0-321 GCF_002260705.1 Seriola dumerili
AACCAGGCGTTATCGCAGTCACACCTGAAACTGTTCCCCTGAAGATCCACATAAACAAGAGCTGGTACAGACCTTATTATTTCCTCACTGATAACTGAATATTGATTCTTTCTCGCCTGCAAGAACTCCAGTTTGGAAAGGCTGGCATTTACAAGAAACTCCAGAGACCCAAGAATTGTTCTAGATATGTAAAGACTTTTAAGGTTTGGAATTGGGGAAAACAACTCTGGAGAGAGATCCCTAAATTCATTTGTGCTAATGTCAAGTTCTTGCAGCTGAGGTGTGTAAATAAACGTGTCTTTGTGCAAGGTTAAAAGTTGA
>NW_019201928.1:0-156 GCF_002260705.1 Seriola dumerili
AATTTCTTAAATTTACACTGATAGAAAACAAAGAAAAACAGATTTTTTTAGAGGCTGAAACGAGCAAATTTTTTTCTTGCTAAAGGATTAAAACTGTGATTGTCTATCAATATTTTTGATGATTCATTTTCTCTCAATTGGCTTATTTATTGGTTG
>NW_019201929.1:0-154 GCF_002260705.1 Seriola dumerili
GAAAATGTCACTATATTCCTAATTGAGAGTCAGATGACAAGATTGATACCATTCTCACGTCTAGACAGCAACAGATTTTGTTACCACTGGAATGAGCAAGGCTAGCTGCTTCCCTGTTTCCAGTCATTGTGCTAAGCTATGCTAAGTGATCGTA
>NW_019201930.1:0-224 GCF_002260705.1 Seriola dumerili
AAGGTATGTTGAAAACCACCAAACCGAAATTGCCCCCAAACATAATCGACTTCAGTCCTTTTAAACTTCAGACGTGTATAAACACGACTAAAGTTTGAGCCTTAAGACAGCAAAACGCACCGCCTGGACAAAAACGGAAGTGGAGATTTAAACCACAAGAACCACCGAGAAACTCGACTTACCCCACAAATATATAAACAAACTTTACTGCAGAAACAAATTAA
>NW_019201931.1:0-110 GCF_002260705.1 Seriola dumerili
GCCACCCCTGACAAGCTAGACAGGTGTCTCAGAGATTGCACAATGGAGAGGAATGCAGTTTCAGTTATATACGATTCATTTCAGGAGCTAGACCAGGTGAACACGGAATA
>NW_019201932.1:0-102 GCF_002260705.1 Seriola dumerili
GCAGACAGAGCTAAACTTCCAAGTATGTTGTCTTGCAGCCAAATATAACTGACAATATTTCTTTGGAAGGCCATATCCAAATGTTATGCTTTTTATCATCTG
>NW_019201933.1:0-146 GCF_002260705.1 Seriola dumerili
AAAATTGCTAGAAAATAAAGAGCCAGGACTGAAAAAACTCACTGGAAGCTGTTAGCAAAACGCTGCGATAGAAAAACACTAAGAGACACGAGAGTGGGGAAGATCTGCTGGGAAGCGAGTTCACGAGGAGCTTGGTCGGGAATGCA
>NW_019201934.1:0-105 GCF_002260705.1 Seriola dumerili
TTAGCTGATGAGCTTGTTTTTTTGTTGTTGTTTTTTTTTTTTACATATGTGGGTTTTGCAAAAACGGTCAAACACAGTTCATTTCATTGGACAACAATTTGATTT
>NW_019201935.1:0-105 GCF_002260705.1 Seriola dumerili
AGGCTTTTTAAGAAGGGGCCTGACCACAGCATGTTTAAAGGCAGCTGGGACAGTTCCTAATCTAAGGCAGGAATTAATAAAAACCATGAGACTGGGCCCTACAGT
>NW_019201936.1:0-117 GCF_002260705.1 Seriola dumerili
AGGCCAGACATGCCACTGTCAAAATCTAACTGTGACTGCATTTCAGGGGGATTCAGGCCCTCATGGTCCAGCTGGTAATCCAGGGCCACAGGGGAAGTCTGGTGATGCTGGGCAGCG
>NW_019201937.1:0-157 GCF_002260705.1 Seriola dumerili
CTGACTGGTCACAGTGAAGTCCTTCACTTACTTATCATTTCTTTGACTGCTTTCCCAGCTGCTGTTATTTTACCAAACATATACTGCAGTCCCGCTCTGGTTGCTTCATCCACTCGATTTCTCATCTCCTCCAGCTTCTGGACCTTCTCTGTGTCTC
>NW_019201938.1:0-103 GCF_002260705.1 Seriola dumerili
TATGATGGATTTTGACATTTTTATACCATACTATACTATATTGTTGTTATGCCATACTATATTTTGACGTTTTTTGACATTTTTATGCCAAACTATACTATGA
>NW_019201939.1:0-124 GCF_002260705.1 Seriola dumerili
GACTTTGAAAATGAAATGTCAAGTGCCATTTTCATTTTCGTTTTCAGATTGTTATAAAATTGCATTTTCATTTTCATTTTGACCATAAAAGAGCGTGGTGACATGTAAATGAAAACGCAATAGA
>NW_019201940.1:0-102 GCF_002260705.1 Seriola dumerili
AAAAATATGTGAAAAAACATCATAGTATAGTATGGCATATAAATGTGAACAAAACGTTGTGGCATAGTATAGCAAAAAAAATTGAAAAAACATCATAGTACA
>NW_019201941.1:0-106 GCF_002260705.1 Seriola dumerili
ATCACTTCTTTCTAACTCCACACCCACAGTTTTTTTTTTTAATTTTCAAAGTTATTCAGCAGAATGCTTCAGCCTTGACGCAGACTTTGATGACATGATTTGCGGT
>NW_019201942.1:0-104 GCF_002260705.1 Seriola dumerili
ATAAAATTGAAACGTCTATATATAAGAAAAAGCGTGAAGCACAATCATATGACAAACAAATGTACTGCAAATGCCTCGCCCCTCCCCCACCCACAGACTGGCAG
>NW_019201943.1:0-123 GCF_002260705.1 Seriola dumerili
TAAAAACACAGAGCAGATCAGTGGTGACTCTTATTGTTTGTACGTCACATTATCTTCTTCTTCTTCTTCACATCTTTTCCTCACAGACACCAGTGAAAGAAACAAGGAACCAGTTCAGACTGA
>NW_019201944.1:0-573 GCF_002260705.1 Seriola dumerili
TTTTTTTTTTAATGCAGACTTTAGTTGGGGTGTGTGCGAGGTTTACGAAGCACACCTTCAGCCTCCTCCTTCATGTTCCAGGTCAATGCTTTCTATGTAAATTCACCCTGTGCCGTGTCATTCCTCTCACATCTGTGACGCGAGCTTAATCTCCCGTTAGAATCCTGATCGCTGTGACATGAACGCATTTCCCCGCTCCTCCTCTCGCCGCTTCTGAAATACGTTTGTCAGAGTGAAGAGAAAAATGGGTGTAGCTGTGTAAATTAATTCAAAAGTGGGCAGATTCAAAAATGGATGAGGGGAGAGTGGAGGGGGGGTGGGGGAGGGGGAGGGTTGAATTAGTTCAAATGAATTAATTTGTCTTTCTTTAAACGGGCTGCTGGCGTGGAACTTGATTGGTGGTTAGAAAGCCGCCACTGATTTTCCAAAGCAACTTGCGCTCTTTAACAAATATGCAATGTTTTCAATTACCACTTCCACATGGGTAACATATGTTCAGCTGCGTCGGCTTAAAGACAGTCGGTTTGTCATAATTTAATTAGCGGTCCTCAGTAGCTGTATGTTCTGCTGCTG
>NW_019201945.1:0-113 GCF_002260705.1 Seriola dumerili
CAGCCTTCTTATTCATTTCATAAACACCTTCCATGTCAGGATGTTATGGAAAATTAAAAAAAAAAAAATTTTTTAAAGTTTTTGGTGTAACGTCGTCAACGACAACATCTGGC
>NW_019201946.1:0-141 GCF_002260705.1 Seriola dumerili
CTTCTCCAGAGTAACTAGACTGAATGCAGCGGCAGAACTATTTTAAATTTTCAAATTTAGTTTCTCAGACATGAACTTGACTTCTTATATTACATAACAAAAGAAGAACTTTGTCTTCTGTCCCAAGCTTTACAAATAAAA
>NW_019201947.1:0-150 GCF_002260705.1 Seriola dumerili
CACTTTCAAATGGCAGAGCAATATATTCATATTTTATATAAATTTTTTTTGTTGTACTTTGTTTTTGACATAATCTCCTTAAAGTTGATCTGTTAGTTTGTCTACAGGAGATATCCAGAACGTCCTTTGGGGTCACCCCATTGTTTCTGT
>NW_019201948.1:0-109 GCF_002260705.1 Seriola dumerili
GATATAAAATATTGAGACCTAGCAAACACTGGTGATATGGTACATGCAAGAGCTAGGCTAGCTGTTTCCTACTGCTTCCAGTTTTTATGCTATGCTAGACTAAATGCCT
>NW_019201949.1:0-124 GCF_002260705.1 Seriola dumerili
GATAATAGACTCATCACTGTGACGCCTGTCAGCCTTTGTAACTTTCTGAAAAACATCATTTTAAATTTCACCGTCACTGTGACAGAAGTTGAAGCTCAGTGATGTTTTTTCTTGTTGAAATGCG
>NW_019201950.1:0-124 GCF_002260705.1 Seriola dumerili
GGCTTGGATGGTTAGAGGGGTGGCTGACACAAGCTGGAATTATAATAGAGACACTGATAAATATATTACATCTTATTACATCCTATTCTTATTTATTCCCCCCATCTCCAGCCATGCACAGAGC
>NW_019201951.1:0-399 GCF_002260705.1 Seriola dumerili
CTACTACATTTATTTGACAGCAATAGTTACAAGTTCGACTATACTATTAAGAATCAGATTTTACATATGCATCATTTACATACTGTACATACCTTAATGCCACATCTATTTCAACATCTGGATGAATTCTGCCTTAATCTGAGCCTAACCTCCACCATTGTCTGATCCAGTTCTGTTTTGGGAGTAAAATCATAGCTTTGCCTCCCTCATCTCTTCTTTTTTTATCTCCTGTCAGGTTTAAGTGTTTTATGGTTCAGCAGCTCAGAGGAAGGGAGGTTTGTCTGGTGATAGACAGCATATGGCTGGGGGTGGTTGTTGTGCTGTGTGCTCATCATGCTGAACAAAACATGGGTCAGGTGAAGGGATGATGGGCTTATTTCTGCCCCCCCCCCCCCCCCC
>NW_019201952.1:0-102 GCF_002260705.1 Seriola dumerili
AGCGTAAGGTCTGACAATCGCTCTGAGGATTTCATCCTGATACCTAACAGCAGTCAGGATACCGCTGGCTCTGACATGGAGGTCTGTGCCATCCTCCAAAGA
>NW_019201953.1:0-122 GCF_002260705.1 Seriola dumerili
CATCCATTCATTCATCCATCATTCTTCCATCCATCCATTCGTTCATCCATCCATCCATCATCATTCATCCATCCATCCATTCATTCATCCATCTATCTATTCATACATCATCCATCCATCCA
>NW_019201954.1:0-300 GCF_002260705.1 Seriola dumerili
AAACACACGGGGGCTAGACATGATTCCAGCGACTCAATGCAGGCTCTGTGGCGAATGCAGTGCATAAGAGGCCTCCCCGAAGAAGTCCAGAAAGCATTGAAAGAAGTGGTGGGACTTCAGAAGCTCCCATATAAATTGTGGGTTGAACATTTAGATCACCACCACCGCAGACATGAAGACAGACTGGGGCAAGAGGAGGAAAATACAAGAAAACTATCCCAACGACTGTTAAAACAGCAAGTGTCGAAAAGCGATGAAGAAGTCAACAAAGCTAAAGCTAAGACAAGACAAATGTTAGCC
>NW_019201955.1:0-182 GCF_002260705.1 Seriola dumerili
ATTTATTTAATTTACCATTGGCTTAATTATTATTGATTAAAAAATGCAGATACTGGATGAAGATCTTTAGACGTCACCTTTGGAAGTTTTAAGTTTGACTTGTTTGTTTTGCTGCTGAAACAAGTTTCTCTTCTATTGATGATGTTTAAGTTTCTGATTCTTTATTTTAATTTATATATATA
>NW_019201956.1:0-138 GCF_002260705.1 Seriola dumerili
CCAACATAATAAAAATATAATGAAGAATATAAAATATTGCAATGTCATCTGTTCATTAGAAATAGATTGATTGTTACTCACCAGAAGTTACTGAGACATGTGTGCCTTTCCTCAGTAGTCTTGGATACCATTGCATTG
>NW_019201957.1:0-240 GCF_002260705.1 Seriola dumerili
TATCCTGACAGTTTTATCCTGACAGTAATATCCTGACAATGATATCCTGACAGTGATAACCTGCACAGTCATATCATGACAGTGCTATCCTGCACAGTGGTATCCTGACAGTGATATCATGACAGTGCTATCCTGCACAACAATATCCTGACAGTGATATCCTGCACAGTGATATCCTGACAGTGGTATCTTGACAGTGGTATCCAGACTAGGGTTGTCACCAGAACCGATACTTCGGTA
>NW_019201958.1:0-1225 GCF_002260705.1 Seriola dumerili
TAACATACAAGTGTTGTCCCTTCAAAATCTTTTAAATAAACTCCAAATTCTGGCTGCTCCTGGGCCAGGAGGGTCCATGTTGGTCCAATAACTGTTGCTTTGCCGCGGTGATGCACCCATATCACTTTGCGAGCGGCACAAAGCTGGAGAGATTAGCCTGGCTTAATTAGAAATACAATAACCTGCTGGTGACAAAAGTCTGAGGCGTCTTTCAGCAGCGGTCAGGAGAGGTGACGACGGAGAGGAGCACAGGGATTGACTCCGTGGGTCCGCTCATAACTCCGCCCCCCTTCCCCTTCCATGCTGTGAAAACAAAAGCTATAGTGCTGGTGCACTTCCTTCAGAGCTTCCTTTCACCTTCTGAGCAGCAAACACTGTGGACACTGTGTGCAGGACAGAGCCCTGATCAACAGAGCAAAAAGGTTTAAAGTGACACCTGAGGGTTAGCGACAGGCTCTGGCATGAAGCTGGTGGGACGTGATGAGGCTGTGGTGCTGTGTTGTGTAGCAGCAGCCTCCAGCTGTAAGGAGTCGTGTATAAACATCACATCAGAGCCCTGAGCTTATCTGTGGTCACACAATGATAATCACAAAAATACCTTGGTCTTTAACAGATGTTCATCACTGTATCGTCATGACGCACACACAGTCACATCATCCGCTCGCTCCTGGGTCAGAGCTGGACAGGTCCGGTCCTGGTTACACTGTAAGAAGTTAAAGTGTAATGAACATTGGAAAAAGTATTAAACAAAAAAAAAGAAACTCAAACTTAAAGACGTGTTATTCAAACTTTTTCAATGTCATAGCCAACTTTCTAATTTGAACTTTGCTCCATCATCTGGAGTCAGGAGATGGTCTGAGCGCTCTTCACTCAGTCTTTATTTCTTCTTCACGTTGTAATAAAATCAAACATGTTTAATGTTATCCTCAGTTTTCAGTCTTGTCTCATGCAGATAGTGACGTTCAATGACGTCAACACTGTCGACTTCTTTAGCACCAAACAGGAAGCAGCAAACTCAAGACACGAGGGAGGCAAAAATAATTTCAAAGTAAAACAGGAAATCATAAATACATAGTCCAAACAAGGGGGGCAAATTATGACAATTATAGTGTTGAGTTACTAACTTTATACAATAATAATAATGATAATGTTAATAATAATGAAAAATTTCAATGAGCAATAAGTATTTCTTCCTGTAAATTTCCACCAGGAGCATGATGGGAAA
>NW_019201959.1:0-110 GCF_002260705.1 Seriola dumerili
TCTGTAAGTCATGTGACTTATTGTAAAGGAGCTGAACAGTCTGTTATATCATGTGTTCCTGCTGAACAGCAGCCGTCATCTTCGACCCCACCCACCTCCTCTCTGACTCA
>NW_019201960.1:0-142 GCF_002260705.1 Seriola dumerili
AGTTACAGGTTGAAAGTTATCCTCCTCATGGCTGCTATAAATAACACACATGACTAGTTTACATTGATGGAAAGAAATTAATGTTTTATAACTAAAGTGGAAATATTACATAAATGTCTCCTGATCACTTTGGATCCATCAG
>NW_019201961.1:0-138 GCF_002260705.1 Seriola dumerili
ACACAGGCAGCAACACTACAGCTTCAAGTACTCTCTGCACTTTACTCTGAAAGGACTCACAGGAAACAGTATTCTGTTGTGTCTGACTTTACGCTGGTGGAGATGACGTCTTCTACCCACATATAAAGGTACTTTGTT
>NW_019201962.1:0-103 GCF_002260705.1 Seriola dumerili
AGTTTCACAGGTATGACCTAAAAACTGAGAGTTTGCTTCCGTAGGGTTTTTTGGAGTTCTAAACGTTTTCAGTTCTATGACAGTAATAATTGTTTTTTCTATT
>NW_019201963.1:0-111 GCF_002260705.1 Seriola dumerili
GAAAAAAGTTCACTTTGTTCTCCAGGATCATTTTTGTAAGTTTTTTTTTTGTGAAAAAAAATACAAAAATGTTTTTTAAAAAAACAAACAAATATGTTTTTGTTTTTTTTG
>NW_019201964.1:0-112 GCF_002260705.1 Seriola dumerili
TCCTGGCTTTGAGCAATAAAGAGAATTGCTCTGCTCAGACATTGTCGTATTCCTCTCTTCTCAAACACTTCTACACCTGCCTTTCTGTGTGTCCAGGTGATCATGATAGAGT
>NW_019201965.1:0-114 GCF_002260705.1 Seriola dumerili
TATACTATGACGTTTTTTTGAGATTTTTATGCCATACTACAACGTTTTTTTGAGATTTTTATGCCATACTATTCCATGATTTTTTTTGACATTTTTATGCCTTACTATACTATG
>NW_019201966.1:0-147 GCF_002260705.1 Seriola dumerili
CTTAGCTTGTAGCTGTGCTTGGCCTCCTTGATGCCCCTCTTCAGGTCAGCTCTGGATGAACAGTAGGCCAGAGCATCGCCAGATCTGAAGGCGGCGTCTCGCGCCCTCAGCAGTAGGCGTACCTCTCTGTTCATCCAGGGCTTCTGG
>NW_019201967.1:0-117 GCF_002260705.1 Seriola dumerili
TGTTGTAATGCAAAAGTTTTAGCATGCCACCTTTTGCCTATGTTTTCATCCTTTTTACATAACAGAGATGACCGACCGTTTATTTATTTATTGTCAACAATAAATCAATGTTGGGTC
>NW_019201968.1:0-153 GCF_002260705.1 Seriola dumerili
ACTGAACACTTTTCACACATGTTCAAAATGTCATTATCCATATTTTCCTCAGAGGTTTTTATTTTACCTGTGAATGAAATTTCTCTCAGAGCACTGATAATCTTGTCTGTCCAGCAGAGGGCGCTGTCACCTCATCAGTCATTCACTGTCTCT
>NW_019201969.1:0-122 GCF_002260705.1 Seriola dumerili
TCAATAAAAATAAAAATATTGACATTTGAATTGTTTCTCACAGCTAGTTGTGTATGAAGTAGTTAGTTCACTCATTGTTGTTGATACTGTGTAACTTCTGTAATAAATAAGTAATATTAATA
>NW_019201970.1:0-120 GCF_002260705.1 Seriola dumerili
AGGCAAAAAAAGTCATAAAAACAACATAGTATAGTAAGGGAAAAAATGTCACAAAAACGACAAAATAGTAAAGCAAAACAGGTCATAAAAATAACATAGTATAGTAATGCATGAAAACAT
>NW_019201971.1:0-129 GCF_002260705.1 Seriola dumerili
TATTTCTGTCCTGCTTTTGACCTTCATTGTTTTTGATTCATTTGTCAAAGCACTCTGTAGACTCTTTGTAAAGGTAATATATAGATAAAATTATTATATTATTGTTTTCATAGATACATGTAAAGGAAG
>NW_019201972.1:0-428 GCF_002260705.1 Seriola dumerili
GATCCACCCTCTCAGTGGGAGGTGACCACCTGTGACTGTGACAACTCAAAGAATGAAATCACAGGTACAAGTGGCCCGAATTGTTTTCCTCCACAGGATAGGATGAGGAGCTGAGACAGCTGGAAAGAGATCAGAGTAGATCTGCTGCTCTTTTGTATAGAAATCAGTGAGCAGAGGTGGTTTGGATATCTCAACAACACCTTCTGGACGTCTCCCTTTAAATCTTTTCTGGGCACGTCCAACTGGGAGTAGACCCCAAGGCAGACCCAGCACATGCTGAAGGGATTTCATGTCCCATCTGGCCTGGGAATGCTGATGATCTCTGCTGAGAAAATGATGGATATTCAGAAGCTAAACATTGTCTCTCGCTCTCTCTCCCTCTGTATCCTCAGAATCTGTCAGGCTGGTTAATGGGACTGACCTGTGCT
>NW_019201973.1:0-149 GCF_002260705.1 Seriola dumerili
AGAACTCTCAGTGAAAATTGTTCACAGTGATGCTGAACGCTTTGAGCGCCAAAAGTCTAATTCTATTCACCTCTGTTCTGTTCAGGTGAACATGATAGAGCTGAAACTGTATGCATGACTGGATTCAGCTAGAGGTCAGTGAGACAGTA
>NW_019201974.1:0-116 GCF_002260705.1 Seriola dumerili
AAACTTTAAAAAAACATCATAATATAGCAAGGTAGATAGGCTTCAGTATAAGTGAGGCGTCAAAAGTCAAAATAAATGTCATAGTATAGTATGTCATAGAATGTGAAAAAACGACA
>NW_019201975.1:0-188 GCF_002260705.1 Seriola dumerili
AAGTATGTGTCTCTGTTATAATGAGTAATTAGTAAAAGGCGCAGACGAGGATGGACGGTCGGTGTTGGTGGGAAGTTTCAGTAGTGTTGCGCACCAGTGTGTGTGTGCATGTTTCCTGTTATGGCACTCTCGGGTTTAGATTTCCTCTGTCTGCAGAATATCAGCGCAGCCACTGATAACAGGACGAC
>NW_019201976.1:0-109 GCF_002260705.1 Seriola dumerili
CATTTTAAAGCAATTTAACCCCAATGCCAGACAGTTTTTATTGAGTCATTTTGACTGACTGAGCGTGAATCAATGTTTTCCCTTTACAGGATATTTAATCATGTGCACT
>NW_019201977.1:0-324 GCF_002260705.1 Seriola dumerili
TGCCTTACTATACTATTACTTTTTATGCCTTATTGTACTGTGACGTTTTACCTTAGCCTCTTTTACATCCCGTTTAAAGACATATTTTTATGGGTGTGCTTTTTTGGGCCTGGGGCCTAATCTACTAATGTTTTATATGTATCATTATATTAAGTCATGATCCTGTTTCTCATCGATTCATTATTTTAGACTGTTTTATCTCATTTTTCCTGAACCTCATTGTCACTTTTCTCTGCCCCCAGTGTTGTAAAACTCTTAAAATTGTTTTTATGATTGATTTTTTAGTGTTCATCCTCAATTTTATCTTGTCTTGTAAAGCACTTT
>NW_019201978.1:0-118 GCF_002260705.1 Seriola dumerili
TGATTAGATTTTGTGTTTAACGTGTCAGGCCACATTTTCGTTCTTAACATCTTATTTATATGTGTAAAGTACATTCTTATCTTTGCTAAAGAAAATTCATGCTTCAACTAAACCACTA
>NW_019201979.1:0-119 GCF_002260705.1 Seriola dumerili
CTGGTGACTAACGCCTCCCGACGTCTCAGGTCTGACATCATCACCTGTTCACATCTGGATTTGGGTTTTTTTTGCAAGGCCTCTTGGGACTGACATTTCCAGGTCTCTCCAGATGTTGG
>NW_019201980.1:0-114 GCF_002260705.1 Seriola dumerili
ATATCTCCTCCTAATATGAGTAAATGAGAGTTTAAGTTTATAGAAGTCAAAAGTGACTTCATAAAAGAATCGTCATCCCAATTGGACAAGTGTAGACAGATGCTAAAATAACTG
>NW_019201981.1:0-117 GCF_002260705.1 Seriola dumerili
GAGTAACATTATGGGTTCAAATGGGGACTGAAAAACAGTAGACATCAGCCCTGAAGAAGATCAAGTATATTCCATTTGAAAACATGACATCCATTCTGTCAAACAAGACAACCATGA
>NW_019201982.1:0-161 GCF_002260705.1 Seriola dumerili
TTATCTTACCACTAAGAGTTCTCCTAAGTCACGCTAAAAGCTAAGAGTGCGACTCCATTACTATGGCTTACATCAGTTTTCATGGACGAGCTCCCCCACAGCGATTGGTTGATGAAACACCATCTGTGCCGGTGAAAACGCATGATTAACATCTGACAGTA
>NW_019201983.1:0-197 GCF_002260705.1 Seriola dumerili
AATATGTGCATTATTGATGACATGTTGGATTTACCTGTAGAACAGATAGTGTACTACACATTTGGTAGTTTGTTCACATTCATATCGTTTAACTGCCACCAAACCCAGAGCTGTAAACATTTTTATTTGTTTTATTTTTATGTTTCATCAAGGGCCCAATTATGCCATTTTACACAGATCCAGCATTATCTGGACCC
>NW_019201984.1:0-164 GCF_002260705.1 Seriola dumerili
TACAAACAGGGAAATCCATGCAGAAAATAGTCAGAACACTGGGGGTGTCCATCAGGGTTTATGTACCTAACCTAACCTGGCCCAACCTTTTTTTCATTTTTCATTGAAAAAGTCTGTTTATGGACCTCTGAGTAAAGATTATTTTGCCACAGTACGGAAACCAC
>NW_019201985.1:0-618 GCF_002260705.1 Seriola dumerili
TGTAGCGGCACATGAACCAGTTCTCCACCTGAGCAGAACCAGACCCGTCACCAGCTGCAGGCGGCTGGGATCAGAGGGCGCCAGGTGCGACGCCGGCGCCGCGTCAATACAAAGAAAATACAAAACAGGACGGAGGTTGTCTGAAGGCAGGAAGTGTTGGCTGTCTGGAAGCACCTGTAGGTATTTCTACAGGTGCGGAATAAGATCCGTGGACAGCTGGAGCTCGACTGAACCCAGATCAGGTGAACTAGTATTGATCTGTGTGTCCAGCCTCATGAAGCTGCAGTGTTAGTGAGTGTGTGGTCTGTGTTGACTTCACACCCCTGCACTCCAGCAAGTGTGTGTATGTGTGTGTGTTTGCTTTTCCGACTTCTTGGCTCTTTGTATTCCTGATGCTCTGCAGACTAATTGGATATGACGGAGGAGATAAATGCAGATGTTCTCCCAGCATGCTCGGCGCCGTCAACACCAGAGCCGTGCACAGAGGGAGATAAAGAGCTGCAGCAGTCTGAGCAGTTCACCATGAAAACAACAAACACAGCGAACGAGCTCTGCAGGGTCCGGCCCCGCTGTCCTCTGGGCTGATACACACACACACACACACACACACACACACAC
>NW_019201986.1:0-138 GCF_002260705.1 Seriola dumerili
TCTTATATTACTGGTTCAAACATTCAAACTGATCTCCAAACTAAACCACATCAATCAAAAAGATATATATATATTTTTTTTTTTATTTATTTATTTATGTATTCAAAAACATGTGGAACTCACATCAGACAAAAATCT
>NW_019201987.1:0-100 GCF_002260705.1 Seriola dumerili
CATAAGGTATAAAATTCAAAGGGGCCAAAAAAAAAAAAAGAAAAAGAAAAAAAAAAAAAAAATATATATATCATTGTTTAAGTTATGTATATGTTTTGGA
>NW_019201988.1:0-170 GCF_002260705.1 Seriola dumerili
TGTTGTATGCCTTACAGCTGTACCTGCCTATCAAACAGGGAGTTATCCTGCCATATCCTGCCATATATTTACCTTTTAAATGACAAAACGCTGTAGTTTGTAAAACACAGCGGAAAATGGACAACATGTCCAGGCAGAACCTGAAGCCACAGCCGCAAAGACCTCAAAGT
>NW_019201989.1:0-141 GCF_002260705.1 Seriola dumerili
TTGTTTCAGTCCATTATTTTGACTCTTGGATGCTACTCTTTCTTTTCCTCCATGTTTATAAAAACAAAACCAAGACTAACGGTTTTAATTGGAATTTCTTGTTTGTTTGTTTTTCTTGAAAAATGCATTTTTTATTATGAT
>NW_019201990.1:0-149 GCF_002260705.1 Seriola dumerili
AACGCTCTCGCATGAGGCTCATTGTTTAACGATGAGCAGCTTAGTGTCGTGTACTGTTGTAACGCACTGCACCCGTGAAGTCCCGTGCAGCTCCACAGGAGCTCTAATTGTCTCTAGCTAACGTACCATCTCCACCAGCTACAAAAAGG
>NW_019201991.1:0-146 GCF_002260705.1 Seriola dumerili
TAGCCTCTAGAACAAAGAAAAGGAAGAAGGAAAAAAGAATAATGAATAAACTAGGCGTTTAACAAACTCTCTTTCTTTTTTATTATTACAATGTTGCTGCTGCATTCCCTAAACGTCAATGGTCTCCGCACTTGTGGCAGGATGAA
>NW_019201992.1:0-115 GCF_002260705.1 Seriola dumerili
AGGCATAAAAAGTCATACTATAGTAAGGCATAAAAAGCCCCCCAAAAAATCATAGTATAGTAACGTTAAAAAAATTAAAAAATGTCACAATATAGTAAGGCATAAAAAGTCATAA
>NW_019201993.1:0-176 GCF_002260705.1 Seriola dumerili
TTCTGCCTGTTGTGGGGCTGGCAGAGCCCTCCACCAGTGCTTAAAATTAACTTTATTAATATGATTTGAATAAAAACCAATTAAAAACAATTAAAAACACCACTCAAACTGAGGGTATAAAAGTTTTTGATACAAACAATAAAAACAGAGTAAAAGTCTTACACAGAAGAGCGGGG
>NW_019201994.1:0-123 GCF_002260705.1 Seriola dumerili
TTCATCATGCTGATAGCAGGCGCTTCATCACACAGTCTGTAAGCATTAGAGTCAGGATCTTCTTGAGCAAGGTGTTAAATATACCAGAGGCAACACACTCTACACTGTAGGTGCCTCCACAAT
>NW_019201995.1:0-215 GCF_002260705.1 Seriola dumerili
TCTGACCCAACCCACCCCCAGCCCCCTCCCTGTATGAGAATGTAGAGTTACTTTACACCATACACACAGTTCAGTGTAAACATGTTCTTTGACATGAGTCCTGGACTAACTGTAAATTCTACTGTTCTGTAAAATCAGCTGTTTCTGAATATTTTCTATTTTTCTGTTGTGAGAAGCCTGTATGACAAAATTAAAAAGATATACAAAGTTGTAAA
>NW_019201996.1:0-105 GCF_002260705.1 Seriola dumerili
GTTGAGGGTAGTACAGTGGTTAGAAGTGTTGCCTTTCATACCAAAGGTTGATGGTTCAAGTCCTGGTAAGGAATACCTGTATGACCTTGTTATGCCTGGCCAAAC
>NW_019201997.1:0-118 GCF_002260705.1 Seriola dumerili
AAAAAAATTCCAATGTAGGTTGATTTTTTTTGTTTTTTTGAATTTAGGGTGAATTTAACTTTCAATCTCTCATTATTATTGCCATTATTGTTGCTCGATCAGGGCGCGAAAGCTTTGG
>NW_019201998.1:0-100 GCF_002260705.1 Seriola dumerili
CACAAGAAGAAGCTTCAGGAAACTCTGAAGCCCTTAAAGAAGAAGTTAAATGATCTTAAACAAGTTAAAGTGGAGTTTGATCAAACAGCAGAACACATTA
>NW_019201999.1:0-140 GCF_002260705.1 Seriola dumerili
AGTATCTCAACACATTCATGTTCCCCAGATCCAAAGGGCATCGGTGATCCCCTTACTTTTCAAACCCCTAAGATGTACTTTGTATTTAATGCTAATTAGCTAATGGTAGCATGCTAGTAATGTGCGCAACATCAGCTAAA
>NW_019202000.1:0-769 GCF_002260705.1 Seriola dumerili
TCAGACCAGAGAATCTGGATCCTCACAGTCTCAGAGTCCGGGTCCTGGAAATTGGGATTTTCCCCTGGAAATTGTTGGATGGACGATGTTGGTTCATGATAGAAATCCTGCTGGTCAGTTTGAACTGTCAGGTGACTTCATCTCAGCACAGACTCTTTTTTTTTGTGCTTGTTTCCCAACTTGTAAAAACTTGTAAGCTTTTGCTTCTCCCCGACAGTGTGACACACTGCTCTGATTAATTAGTATGAAATGAACAAACAAACAATGTGATCGATCAATGATTCACCTGTTAAGATGAATGTGACAGATCCTGACACATCTCATCTCGTTGTCAAAGGAGATAGATGAAGTGTAAATTATCGCCTCACTCTTTAAACACGTGGCCTAAACTGTGTCAAGAAGCACCACTGCTCATTTTCCCTGGCGCTTAATGAGCCTGATATTATATTTCATAAAAACTTAATACGTTCTTCTAGCATTAGCGGAGATGCTTTTAAGTTAAACTGACGCAAGGCCACTATGAAACACTACAGGAAATATACAGTTGTGAAACTATGACCGTCAACTATTCAAGTTAATTAGACTTTTATAATTTATATATAATTTATAAAACCACACATGAACACACACACAGACAAACCAGTTACCAAAACACAAAAGAGAAGAATATTTCATATGAAAAGGAAACACAGGTCATCGCTTTGGAATTATAAGGTTCTATCTAACATTTTCAAGGTTAATGCATTTTTTGGACTCCTTATAGAGATCT
>NW_019202001.1:0-107 GCF_002260705.1 Seriola dumerili
TTGTATATTTATTACATGAATATAAAGTAATGAAACTCACAGCTTCTCTATTTACTGATTTATAGATTAAAAAAAAAAACATAAACTACACTGTGGCCGTCTCCTGC
>NW_019202002.1:0-110 GCF_002260705.1 Seriola dumerili
AGAATCCAGCAAAGGGACGTCCAGGGCGACGTGGAGATCATGGATAGGGAGGGACGTCTCCTCCGCCCCATGTGTCCTCTCTCCAACAGTGCAGCCTCCACTCCTCCCAG
>NW_019202003.1:0-121 GCF_002260705.1 Seriola dumerili
AGCAGAGCTGAAGAACAAGTTTAAGGCACAAGACTCAGAGTTTCTGGTGCGTCTCAAACAGGTTTCGAGGTCCTGTAAGGCAAAACTGTTTAAAGAAGAATACCTTGCACCAGGAGAGATG
>NW_019202004.1:0-129 GCF_002260705.1 Seriola dumerili
ATGTTGAAATACTGAAATCAGTGGAATATCCCTTTAACTCCCAAGAAATTGTAGCTCCTTGGGCTGCCACTTTATATTTAAGTATCTGACAGGCAGCGTGTGGAAGTATTTTGGGTTCTTCATTGTAGA
>NW_019202005.1:0-112 GCF_002260705.1 Seriola dumerili
TTTTTATGCCTTACTATACAATGACTTTTTTTCACTTTTAATGCGTTAACATACTGACTTTTTTATTACTTTCTATACCTTAATATACTATGACTTTTTTATGACTTTTTAT
>NW_019202006.1:0-359 GCF_002260705.1 Seriola dumerili
TATTATTATTATTATTATTATTATTATTATTATGATGATAAAGGCTTAATATTATTTAAATAATGAAAGTTAAAGATCATTTCAAGACATTTCCAAACATTATTTAAGTGACATCACAGAGACTGATGTAGTGAATGTCAGCACGGCTGTGATTGGGTCAGAGTGATATCCTTTTTATACAACACTTTTCCCAGCACCACATTGGTTAAATAAACAACAACAGATTATGATTTGATTGTTTATTTCCTAATTTATTTGGCCACACCAACACAAATAGTTCCTCCAAGCAACACGTTACATTTGTTGGTGCATTAATCCGGGTGACGTCCTGCCCCTCGAGGCGTTGCAGCTCAACTGTG
>NW_019202007.1:0-116 GCF_002260705.1 Seriola dumerili
GGTTAAATATTGTCTTTACAGTTCATCAGTTTCTTTTCCCGCTCACACACATCAAAAACAAAAGCATATTAAACATGATTGATGATGATGTGGCGCCCTCTGGTGGTGGAAAGAAA
>NW_019202008.1:0-193 GCF_002260705.1 Seriola dumerili
GTGTGTGTGTATATATATATATATATATATATATATACTTAGTTTCATTTACTTTGTCATTATTCTAAAATACCCAGTTGTTTCTCACTTGTTCCTCATCGTTTTATTTTCTTCCTCTGAACCTGCGTTTACGTTCCTGCAGAAACCGTCGGTTTTTGCTCGGTACAAAATTATACTGGAAATATTATTCCTA
>NW_019202009.1:0-122 GCF_002260705.1 Seriola dumerili
AAATGTCAAAAAAATGTCATAGTATAGTCAGGCATAAAATGTCATAAAAACATCATACTATAATGAGGCATAAAATGTCACATTATAGTAAGGCATGAAATGTTGAAAAAACGTCATAGTAT
>NW_019202010.1:0-106 GCF_002260705.1 Seriola dumerili
CAGATGAGGAATGAGAAGGAGAGATACTGTGTTCACAACGTTGGAGTTGACTACCAAGCTGCTCTGTCTAAGTCAGGTGAGTGTTGGTGACATCATCAGGTTAAAC
>NW_019202011.1:0-115 GCF_002260705.1 Seriola dumerili
CTCTCGTACACAGGGTAACTTTTTATTAATATGCTACTTCTTGTGTGTTTAGTGGCCGCTTTCACTGGCCTTAATAACACCTTGCTAACTGAGAACGTGAAGAGAGGGGGAGGCA
>NW_019202012.1:0-193 GCF_002260705.1 Seriola dumerili
TGTCTTCTTGATTCAAATCCAGAGGACACACGTGCACCTGCCATCCTGTCTCACCTGCTGTCTACACCTGATGAGCTTCTCGTCCATCACAGTGTCAGTCAGTCTACTAACAGTTTGCTAAGAGTTAATTTGTCACTAGCATAACATACGTAGTGTGAATACCACAATTTAGAATTTGCTCTCGTTGATAAGG
>NW_019202013.1:0-116 GCF_002260705.1 Seriola dumerili
ACCGTCACCTGTGACAACCTGCTGTGATAAATATCACACCTTCTAATGCACCATATTGTAACCACCTGTTAAGATTAAGATACATTTTTAGCATACTAGCATTTGCTAATTAGCAC
>NW_019202014.1:0-124 GCF_002260705.1 Seriola dumerili
GAACCGATGAATGCAGAATTACTTCATTTGCAAATAAAAACATTATGATCGGTTTGCAGGCTGTGTCTGTGTCATGATGATGACAAGTGACGTCAGAGGTCAGGGGTCAGGCGGTGACCGTGGG
>NW_019202015.1:0-103 GCF_002260705.1 Seriola dumerili
ATATAGACACATACCTGTCATAGGACATGGCTGCTAACAATAAGTATTCTGAACCACCTAAAGCATAAAACAGAAAATACTGAAGAAGACAGGCTTCATAAGA
>NW_019202016.1:0-145 GCF_002260705.1 Seriola dumerili
TATTTTATCAGACATCTTCGAAGTTCAAACATTCAAAAAGCAGGCGATTAAAGTGAAAGCAAGACGATTGAGCGAAAAAGCCACAAGAATCAGGCTTTTACTTTTTCTTTTAACTGCCAGAGTTCAATATGTTCCTACAAGGCTT
>NW_019202017.1:0-140 GCF_002260705.1 Seriola dumerili
GGACTGTATTCATGAGGCCAAAGCTGATTTATAGGTGTGTTTATTTGTGATGTACAGAATGAATTACAAGCTTGTTTTTTGTAAGATTATCACTGTGATCAGCATATCATATTAAAAATGTCATTTCACAAGAGAAGTCT
>NW_019202018.1:0-115 GCF_002260705.1 Seriola dumerili
AGGCTCTTTTACCAACAGTGACAGTGAACATGGAAATAATGTTATAATAATGATAATGCTGTTTATAAGCTGCTTCGAAAAGAGTCTGGCAAAGGTGATATTTCTTCAGGGAAAT
>NW_019202019.1:0-105 GCF_002260705.1 Seriola dumerili
AAAGGATCAGAGAGGACGAACCAGCTCATATCATGGGGTGTACTGTTGAGTGGATTTTGGTGGACCCCCCCCCCCTCAAAAAAAAAGAACAACACTTATCGTTAT
>NW_019202020.1:0-105 GCF_002260705.1 Seriola dumerili
CGCAGGGTAAACAAAGGATTTGATTGGCTCAACTGAGTGAAGCTATTGCCGTATTAACTCGAGTAGTAGCGCCCGCCGTCTATAGTTGCGACCGTCAGAAAAAAA
>NW_019202021.1:0-101 GCF_002260705.1 Seriola dumerili
GGGGAAGAGACATATGTCTCTGTAGCCGTCCCACCCCCCCAACACACACATACACGCACACACACACACACACCTCTATGATTTAAAAAAAAAACAGGATA
>NW_019202022.1:0-125 GCF_002260705.1 Seriola dumerili
TGGAGGATGTAAAAAGATGGCTTTCTGAGGTAGGTAGGCAAACTAAACAAGGTGCAGCACAGATAGTCACAGGTGACGCTCTGACAATACCCCCTCAGTCACATCCACCTTGTGTTGAACCACTT
>NW_019202023.1:0-119 GCF_002260705.1 Seriola dumerili
CTTTAGCTAAGCATTGTTTAAAAAAAAAAAAAAAAAAAAAAAATTTAAGAAAATGTAATACAAAAAAGATAGAAGATAGAAGATAATTTTATCTGACGAGTTGTTATATCTGTCACATG
>NW_019202024.1:0-143 GCF_002260705.1 Seriola dumerili
AAAAAAAAAAACACTGCTGATGTGCATTCACTTGAAATGACATCACGTGACCACAATTGTCGGCCGCCAAAATTTCCACCAGCGGCTTTGCTCACTTGACTTGTGTTACGGCCGTGGCTGTATTCGGGGGACCTTTGTCTTTC
>NW_019202025.1:0-114 GCF_002260705.1 Seriola dumerili
ATACCATGATGTTTTTTTGACGTTTTATGCCATACTATGACTATGACTATGACGTTTTTTAACATTTTTATGCCATACTGTAGTAGGACTTTTCTTGGCATTTTTATGCCTTTC
>NW_019202026.1:0-132 GCF_002260705.1 Seriola dumerili
TGCTATTGTTGCAGTGAACTTTCAATGCTTACACGCTGAGGTTTACCATGTCCACTATCTTACTTTAGCATGTTAGCAGTCAAACATTTGTCTTGAGGAGTTGTAGCTGTGATTGTAGCACAAACGGCCTTA
>NW_019202027.1:0-141 GCF_002260705.1 Seriola dumerili
ATATTAACTTACCAGAATGGCTTCCATCTCGACATCTGATGGGAGGGTACGGCGACCGCCAAAACTGAGAGTTCGCTGCAGGTTATCCTGACACAAGCGTGACAGCTCTGAGGGCAAGACGTGGAAAGATTAGCATTTTTG
>NW_019202028.1:0-135 GCF_002260705.1 Seriola dumerili
GTTACAATAGCAAAACATTAATATAAAATAATATGAAATACATTATTTAAAAAAAAAGAAAAAAAAAAGCTTTGATTTTCCGTGAAACAAAACACTGCTTCCTCGTTCACTTACATCCTGCATGAATTTGCGGCA
>NW_019202029.1:0-100 GCF_002260705.1 Seriola dumerili
ATAGTAAGGCATAAAAAGTCATAGTAAAGTAATGCATAACAACGTCATAGGATAGTAAGGCATATAAAACGTCATAGTATAGTAAGGCATAAGAACATCA
>NW_019202030.1:0-135 GCF_002260705.1 Seriola dumerili
TGGCTGACCTCTAAATCCTCCTCTCGGGTTCCCTCTGAAATTCACTCCCATTCCACTACATTCACGAGAAAAATGTCCAGACTGCCCACAATTATGACACAATTCTAAATTCTGTTGAAAGTTTGAATTCAAATT
>NW_019202031.1:0-116 GCF_002260705.1 Seriola dumerili
TACTTTTTTTTGCCATACTATGATATTTCATTTTTCTCAGTTTTTGGGTTTTAATATACAATGAAATCTTTATACCTTTATATATTATGTGGTTTTTTGATGTTTTTATGCCTCAA
>NW_019202032.1:0-163 GCF_002260705.1 Seriola dumerili
TTTTTTTTTGTTCCTTTTTCCTCTGTAGCTAGAGTGATTTTCTGTTTATGTTCTATGTAGTCTTTTCCTCCCTTATTGGATCGATTTTTATTTTGGTATTGATTGACCCTGCTTCTTCGTGAAGAAGCACGTCATAGATAATATTTCATAGCCTGCTTTTTTT
>NW_019202033.1:0-141 GCF_002260705.1 Seriola dumerili
AAAAAAAAACTTATAAGTGGCAATATAGTGTCCCACTCATAATTCCTTTCAGCAGAGGCGTAAGGAGCAATGCCCTTGTGGGCGTGCATTTGCACAAAGATCTGAGGAATAAAGTTGACTAAGCAGTTCTCATGAAGGCTC
>NW_019202034.1:0-154 GCF_002260705.1 Seriola dumerili
CTATATATTTGTGTGGTTACAAATTGTTATCCTTTCATTGATCTATGTATTCTATGTGTGTTGTTAAACATGATGATTTTATTAGTTATCTTGTATATTCCAAACTTTAGCTAGGTAGTTGATATAGGCCGTTGTCAAAATGAATGGGCCATGG
>NW_019202035.1:0-106 GCF_002260705.1 Seriola dumerili
GGACGCAGCATTTTATTTTCAAATACGGGACAATCCCGTGTCATATGGGACAATCCCGTGTCATACAGGACGGGCGGCAACCCTAGGAGAGGGTCCGGCAGGATCT
>NW_019202036.1:0-154 GCF_002260705.1 Seriola dumerili
TGGGTTGAATTGTGGGATATACGGGGCGGGTCATTCTGCGCATGCGTTAATGCGTTAAAATTTTTATCGAGTTAATTCCACAAATTAATTGTCTCGCGTTAACGCGTTAATTTTGATTATAATATAATATAATATAATATAATATAATATAATA
>NW_019202037.1:0-162 GCF_002260705.1 Seriola dumerili
ATCAGATTTTGGAGCTTGGCTGGCTGCAGGGATTTGCTGCCATTCAGATACATGAATATTAGAGATATTAATCAATGATAAGGCCTGGATCACAAGCCTTGGGATGTTGAATGGGGGTTGAGGTCAGAGGTCAGTGAAAGTCAATACAATTTACTACAACAG
>NW_019202038.1:0-122 GCF_002260705.1 Seriola dumerili
TCCAGGGTTAGGGAATAGGTCAGGTACTCCATAGTACGTTGTTTCAGCATCATCATCCTCACTATCGGTATCACCATCAGATGTTTTACCTAATAGTGGATACATTTGTGCTATTTGGTTTC
>NW_019202039.1:0-105 GCF_002260705.1 Seriola dumerili
TGAGCAAAGTTCTCAGCTTCTAGTTTCTGCATCGTTTTCACAGTAAATTTCAGTGTTAAATCAACACTTAACCCTCGTATTATCCTCAAATATTACTAACACATT
>NW_019202040.1:0-559 GCF_002260705.1 Seriola dumerili
TTTCAACAGGAAATAGAGTTAAAACAGACTGCACAGAGTCCAGGAATACTTCCTGTCTGCCCTGCGTAGAAGGAACCTTCATGAATCATCCCACTGGACTTAAACAATGTTTTCCCTGCACAAACTGTGATCCAGGTAGATTTCTGTTGCTATCTTCTCGTTATTAGTAGAAACTTGTGACTAAACCTGATTTAAAATCAGTAATTAGTAATATTACTGCAAATACCACAATGTGAAGAGACAACTGTTTAAAGACAGCGTCACTGTGAAGATGCAGAAATTTTGNCTGTGAAGATGCAGAAATTTTGGTTAATTTTTAAGTCATTAAGTTTTTAGTGATGGCCAAGGGCATGGTTATAATAAAATATACTGTGTATAAAATAGTCATTGTCGTTGTCATTGCAGAGGTAAAATTGTTATTGGATAAGTACGAGATTTTGCAACTTCTGTACGTAATGCTATAAAAATAAGTAAATTCAATAAAGTAAAAAATAAAACTTCAATAAGATAATAAGTCACGGCAGTAGTCAACAGTGCAGCAGCTTAGAGGTGCATTATG
>NW_019202041.1:0-100 GCF_002260705.1 Seriola dumerili
AGAAAAAATGACACACACGTTCTCCGTCTCTCCCTGATGTTCCTCGCTCTTCCCGACGCACCATCTGTGATTTCTTAAAGCTGCTCTAAACAATATTTTT
>NW_019202042.1:0-284 GCF_002260705.1 Seriola dumerili
ACTTTTTTGAACATTGACCCTGTAGCCGGATAGTTTGCCAAATTCTGTTAGTAAGACCATTAGGTTAGGAAGACTCGAAAGGGGTTGTGATATATATATAGCGGCATGTCATCCGCATAAAGCAAGACTTGCTCCTCCCCTGCTCGTTGAATACCTCTGACGTCAGCACTTTGCCTCAGAGCTAGAGCTAGTGGTTCCATTGCAACCGCATAAAGAAGCGGTGACATGGGGCATCCTTGTCTTGCACCACGTTTAAGCTCGAAAAAAGGGGACAAATTATTATT
>NW_019202043.1:0-110 GCF_002260705.1 Seriola dumerili
ATAGATAGATAGATAGATAGATAGATAGATAGATATCTTGAACGACGATGGCTTCTTTTTTCTTTTTTTTTAAAGGGTGATTTTGTTTTAAACCAAGGAGTTCATTTTAT
>NW_019202044.1:0-102 GCF_002260705.1 Seriola dumerili
ATCCTTCCCTCTCTTCACCATCCATTTCTTCCATTTCTTACTTTCCTTGTAATGTCTATGTGTGTCTCTGGTGCCCTCTGTTGGATACTTTAAAAAACTACA
>NW_019202045.1:0-152 GCF_002260705.1 Seriola dumerili
TCCAGCCCTCCTCTCACTCATCGCCAGATTCAGCCAGTCCCCATGGTAGAAACACTATTGGCCACTCAGTATTACTACTGGAGTTACTTCTAGTGTATTTCCTTGTATTCCTGGTAAACTTTGATTCTCCTGTGCCCCAGGATGCAAGAGCC
>NW_019202046.1:0-106 GCF_002260705.1 Seriola dumerili
TTCTTTACAAGTGTATGTAAACTTTTGACCACGACTGTAGGTTCGAGAACAGCTGGGACATGGAAAAAAAATGTGAAACTAGGTGCAAGGGAGATGCAGCTAATGA
>NW_019202047.1:0-152 GCF_002260705.1 Seriola dumerili
GAAATTACTGTTGTGGAAAAGGGAAAGCTTTCTCCACCCAAACGAAAGTCAAAGGGTCCTAAACATACCCCAGAACTTGCTACCACAGACCTGACAAAACCCAAGGAAGAGCCTGACAGTCAGAAGCCATCTATAGCTCCAGAGGTGGTCAC
>NW_019202048.1:0-486 GCF_002260705.1 Seriola dumerili
TTTTTTTGTCATTGCCCACTTTTATCCAGCCTCTGGCAATTTCAGTTAAAATGTCACTTTGTTCTTTCTTTCAATCCTTGAAGAGGACATCAATGCTGGCAGGGAGTGTGTCATAAAAAGGCCTCTGAATCTACTTCAGTGAGTATTCTGGGGATCCAGAAGAACAGGATTTTATTACAGAGACTGGAACACATCATTGGAATTAAAAGAGCTGTACTAGGCTGGTTTAAGTCGTATTTATCAGATTCCAGTTTGTTCATGTTAATAATTACTCTTCCACACACACACAGAAGTTACTCATGGAGTCCCACAGGGTTCTGATACTGTTCCCCCTATATATGCTTCCTTCAGGTATATCCATTGTTATGCAGATGACACTCATCCGTGTTTATCCGTGAAGGCCTAGATTTTCTAAATTCAAACTAAACTGACGTTATTGTACACCTAAACGCCCTAAACACAGCAGAAAAACTTCTAATCATATAT
>NW_019202049.1:0-111 GCF_002260705.1 Seriola dumerili
ATTTACTTCTGAAATGCAGTGGAATATTAGTAGCATCTTTGGATCTTTGCATCTACTGTTGGACGTTACGTTAGTCAGATATAAATTATGTGCTTAAACCAATCCTGGCTT
>NW_019202050.1:0-135 GCF_002260705.1 Seriola dumerili
AGCTGAAGTATCACACCCCAGTGGACATGATGAGTGTGGCCCACGCCAAGCACGCCTCTACTGTTCAGACCTATGCTGGTTACAGAAAGATCCCTCACAGCTACTTCCTTCTGCCTGACAACATGCACCTGCAGC
>NW_019202051.1:0-173 GCF_002260705.1 Seriola dumerili
CCCTCTAGCCATGACAGCCAACAGCACAATAATTCTCAGATCTTAAATGATGAAACACCCTCTACTTCATCCTAAATTATTGAGGCAACTCCTTCAGTGTCAACTCACAACAAAGACATGTGTGCCTCCATTACAGCCAAACTTTTGGGAAGTGGAGTACCAAATACTGTAGT
>NW_019202052.1:0-125 GCF_002260705.1 Seriola dumerili
ATGATCAGGTCTGCGGTGATTCTAGCATTTTAGACAGACAGCAGCTCATACAAAGGCTTATTGTACACATGTACAGATGTGTTCATGGACAAAAAATGTAGGAGGAACAATTACACAACATGGGA
>NW_019202053.1:0-107 GCF_002260705.1 Seriola dumerili
GTCCACCACGGCCAGCCAGGTCTTCAGGTCTTGGTTGGTCGCTCTTATGGAGGCTGCATCTCTCAGGCTCCCAGGCTCTTCACAGGTTCCTCTGTGAGTGATGGTAT
>NW_019202054.1:0-239 GCF_002260705.1 Seriola dumerili
CTTTTATTCATTTATTCCTTTTCCCAATTCAACAAATCAGAACATTGCCCCAGTTTGAATGGCAGGTCAGTGGCAGCTGTTAATTCTGCCTGGATTATACAAACTGGTCCATGTGTTTTAATCTAGACTACGTCTTTATTCCCTTCATCATTAGGTGCAGTCTCCTCACTTATCATCAGCTTGATGAGGACTGAGAACGATGGGGTGGTGTTGCAGTGTGAGTCTAAAGGCTGGTATCC
>NW_019202055.1:0-129 GCF_002260705.1 Seriola dumerili
TGCCTTAGTATACTATGACATTTTTTGCCGTTTTTATGCTTTACTATACTATGTCGTTTTTTGCCATTTTTTGCCTTGCTATACTATGTCGTTTTTATCATTTTTATACCTTACTACACTATGTCGTTT
>NW_019202056.1:0-441 GCF_002260705.1 Seriola dumerili
AGGTTCACCTTCCAACAGGACAATGACCCTCAGCACACAGCTGAGACAATAACAAGAGTGGCTTAGAGACAACTCTGTCAATATCCTGACCAGAACCCAATCCAACATCTGCAGAGACCTGAAAACATCTGTCCACTGAAGTCCTCAACAACCTGACAGAGCTGAGAGGATCTGCACAGAAGAACGGTGTGAAAAGCTTGTTGGATCAGACCCAAGAAGACATCAACTGAGTCCTGAGTAAAGTGTCTGAATACTTCTGTCAATATGATATTTCAGTTTCTCCTTTTTAATAAAAACAGCATTTCTAAACTTCTGTTTTCACTTGTCATCATGAGGTACTGCATGTAGACTGATGAGGGAGAAATGAATGTAAACAATGTTAGCATGAGACTGCAACATAAACTGTGAAGTGAAGGGTTCTGAAAACTTTCTGAGTGCTCT
>NW_019202057.1:0-134 GCF_002260705.1 Seriola dumerili
GAGGAGGAGGAAGATGATGGTGATAATTATGACGATGGTGACGGTCAACAGAAAATTTATCGGAGCTCTACCTACTCCCTTTGTCCAAATCTCCTACCAAGTGAACAGGTAAAATAAGGGGAAACCACACCCAT
>NW_019202058.1:0-120 GCF_002260705.1 Seriola dumerili
GGAGAGACCGGACAGACCCATTCTCCGCCGCGATCCTCACGCTCGACCTCCGGAGGAACCCGGTCTTCGCTCCCGCTCAATCTCCAGAGGAGCTCCGTCTCGACCGCCGGCCGGGTCTCT
>NW_019202059.1:0-141 GCF_002260705.1 Seriola dumerili
TTTCACCTTCCTTCCTCCTCTATTTTCGCTTCTCTTACACTCCCATTAAATATATATTTTTTCCTCTCATCCTCGTCACCTCATCACAATCTACTGATTCTGTAACCCTTATCATTTCTTTTAATCTCCTATCATTTCCAT
>NW_019202060.1:0-113 GCF_002260705.1 Seriola dumerili
GTCATAGTATAGTAAGGCATAATATGTCATAGTATACTAAGGTGTAAAAATGTCAAATAAGTCATCGTATATTGAGGCATAAAACGTCAATAAAGGTCATATTAAAATGAGGC
>NW_019202061.1:0-136 GCF_002260705.1 Seriola dumerili
ACCTGATATAGACAGGTGTGTGTCTTTCACATCATGTCCCATCAGCTGAGGACTCCAGTCAAGGTGCAGAAACATCTCAGAGAGCATCCAGAGAAATGGAGGAACCTGAGCTTAACTTCAAGAGTCATAGCAAAGT
>NW_019202062.1:0-109 GCF_002260705.1 Seriola dumerili
GTATCCCGCATGTTGAAACACATGTAGAGTGAATTGTGTCGAGGTAATACGCCACCTCTCTTTGTTTATCCATTTTTATTATTGGTTTGGCAGAATTGTTATTTAATTG
>NW_019202063.1:0-506 GCF_002260705.1 Seriola dumerili
TGCCTCCATCAGAGCCTGGCAGAGTCGAGCAGCTTTGAGGCGAGATACTTCACTTGTGCAAAACACCACATTCTGCATCAAGTAACTGAGGACGGCATCCACAGCGTCTGAGCCTGTGAAACATTCGGCATGAACACGTAGATGCCTCCTACAGCGGCGCACCTCCACCTGGGTTTGCAGGGCCTGGATGATGTTGTGCCACAGCTGAGTGGCACCAAAGGGCCCTGAGAAACCTAATAAGAGACACACGGTTAGAGGGAAAGGGGTCCAAACAAGTTCATGTCAGAATTAAAATGTTCTGATGGACTTCATTCAGCTCATTTGTGTACCTTGAAAAAAGTATTTATACAGATTAGTTGTAAACATGTTCAGTCCCAAGTCAATGGTGAACATGAATCACAGAGAACGGTGCACGGTGAAAAATAAGATCTCTAACAACTTGTGTAAAAACAGAGAAAAAGAATTGTCCAGGGGTCTCTACTTCAGTTGTGCTTATTTTACTGCAT
>NW_019202064.1:0-386 GCF_002260705.1 Seriola dumerili
GCAGAAAACAAAGCCGATCAATCGCTCTGGCAACAAACACAGAATCATCATCTCAGTACAGAATAGCAATCACACTGTCCACTCAAATCAAGTCAGCATTCAGCTGATCTGATCGACTGAAAACGTCCAAACCCACAGCAGATGTGTGCTAACATGTAGACGCTAGACGCTCGTCTCTACGCCTCCGCCATGATGTCCGCACCAGGGGCGGAGCCAGACATTTTTAGACAGTCGGGGCTTAGCCCAAACTTAAGGGGCAAAAAAATAAACCCATCATGTTTTGCATGGAGCCCAAAGGCTCCACAAGTTGTGAGGCGACGTATCGTTGGTGATATTTAGCTAGCAGCTAAAAGAGCTCCATTGATTTGCCGGTTCAGTCAGAGAGA
>NW_019202065.1:0-119 GCF_002260705.1 Seriola dumerili
GGAGACACAAGTAAGGGAAGACAAGAGACTGAAACCAGACTCAATCACAGTAGGTAGAACCTCTAATCACAGTCAAACTACATAGTAATGTAATGTATGGCACATTCACTTGAATCTGC
>NW_019202066.1:0-125 GCF_002260705.1 Seriola dumerili
TTTCCCTTTATATCATTTTAATAATGTTATAATGAGCTGAAGATGATCTTTAATTAATATTACATATCAGTGTTTAGCACGTGCCTTTTTCACTGCTGCAGCTATACCTATGACTGCAGCTCCCA
>NW_019202067.1:0-137 GCF_002260705.1 Seriola dumerili
CTCTAAGGTGATGAACAGGCTAAATGTCTCCACCCATTAGGTGATATACAATTACTCTCATGTCAAATAGAAGAAGTGGAGACGTAAACATTGACGTGATCAGAATCAGGACTCACCTGGGATGTTTTCCTCTCTTC
>NW_019202068.1:0-413 GCF_002260705.1 Seriola dumerili
ATTCCAATTAATTAATTTGAGCATTCGGGTTTACAGTGTACACTGATAGTATAGATTTGATACCTAACATCTTTAGCAGAGATGGTCTCATCTCACTCTGAGCCTACAACAAACAAAAAGGCCAAAATACTGAATCTGCCTGTCGCAAAGAATGTCTTCTCCAATTTCAAAAAAGGTAACACTTAAATTGTATTACTGTGGCCCCAAAGATGTGGTGAGAAACTTTAGGTGCACCTAAATGAAAAAGTTAAGTGCACCAGTGCCACAACCAATGTAAAAAGTTAGTCTGCAGGATTCAGGGGTGGAAGTAATGAATTACATGAATTTACTCTTGTTATTGTAACAAACTTGTTGTTTTTTCTGACTTTAAAGAATTTTCTGAGAAAAAAGTCAGAATTCAAAAATATTTTTTT
>NW_019202069.1:0-106 GCF_002260705.1 Seriola dumerili
TCCACAAAGTGCAGGGCTAGTGGAACGCACAAACGGAACTATTAAAAATAGATTAAGGAAGTGCATTGAGGAAACAGGAAGGCCATGGACACAGTGTTTAGAATTA
>NW_019202070.1:0-678 GCF_002260705.1 Seriola dumerili
TGAATTTCCCCTAGGGGATAAATAAAGTATCTATCTAGATGTCATCAACATATTTTTCTTTAACCATAAAGTGTTTGTGAAAACAAAATTTTTCACCTTTTTTTGGCACTTTGCCCACATTGAAATAGTATGGTTTTTTTTTAAGGTTTTTTTTGTTTTTTTTCACAAAGCAGGTCCTACAACTAATCTTAATCAGTCAAATTCTAATAATTATAAATGGCACAATGGTAGTCTGCTTAGTGTCTCACATCTGCATACAACCTGTTCTCTGCTTAGTGTTTATTTTGTTCAGGGTTGTGTCAGCCAGATGCAGCCAGTCAGACAGAATAATAAATCACTTTTCACAAAATAGAAGTTTTTCATTAATTTTCATGAAATAAATTCAACATAATACTTTTTGTTTATTCTGCATTCCAGGTAGTATCAATCAATTTGCCATTGTGTTGCTCTGATCATGTAAAAAGAACTTGATCTTAATCTAAAATTACTCACTCCTTTTTCCATATCTCTACAACTCAAGTCTCAAAGCCAAACAATGTGTTCTCTCAAACCAGTATTCAAGATCCTTTAACATAGAACAACTGGGTATATTAATGAAAATTGCAATAGAAATAGCCTATTAATTGGCATCATTACAGACTATAAACAGTCTGCAGAGTTTTGTGAGAAGTCAAACTT
>NW_019202071.1:0-101 GCF_002260705.1 Seriola dumerili
CTTTTACTCAAGTTTTGAACTGAGTATGTTTGAGTGGGATCAATCCCATCCAGTGCTGTGTGCGACCACCTAAATATAACAAGGACTTTCTAAATGACTTC
>NW_019202072.1:0-214 GCF_002260705.1 Seriola dumerili
ACAAACAGCTGGAGAATTAAACCAGGACAGATTCCAGCTAAGACCACAAAGAAATTCACAAAGAAACACAAAACTATAAAGAGACACAAAACTATAAAGAGACAAGACACAATTTACAAACAGTAGTGCTCAGTATGTCAGTGGTACTCTGTCTCTTTGTGGTTGTTTGTGTCTCCTTGTCGTTTTGTGTCTCTGTGGTGATTTGTGTCTCTTT
>NW_019202073.1:0-120 GCF_002260705.1 Seriola dumerili
AGATGTTCTGTATCAAAAGTCCTGTAACTAACAGATGAATGAAAGTTCACTAAATAAAATAAAATAAAATTTAAATTTTTTTTTAAATAAAGTACATGTTTGTATAAAGACAGACGTTTT
>NW_019202074.1:0-121 GCF_002260705.1 Seriola dumerili
TATTCTGATGTGACCACACACACAGTGATACAAAAAAAAAAAAAACAATGTGGTTTGCTGCTTTATTTACTAAAAAACATGATTTCTTTTTCATATTTGGTTCATGCAAACACCCGTGCAC
>NW_019202075.1:0-148 GCF_002260705.1 Seriola dumerili
CAAAACATGAATTCCTGCCAACATGCTGCTGCACAATCATGATTAATGGTCATGTGGTGGTTACATCCATCATTAATCACTTCACACACAGGTGGCACACAGTGGCTCCGTCAGCAGTAAATCACCTGCTCTGGGTCAGATCAACACT
>NW_019202076.1:0-356 GCF_002260705.1 Seriola dumerili
ACACACACACACACACATCACATGTTGTATTCACTTGTTTTTTTACATGTTAGTCTGTGTGCACTGTGCATATGGGTCAGTTTACCTTCAGAGAGGAGGTCAGTGACGTCCAGCTCCAGAGAGGGAACGATTTTTTCAAACATCTTGAATTTCTTTCCAAAGCGAGGCATCTGGAGGATGAGGCAGGAGGGCACCTGTAAAGATAAGACAAGGAAATAAGAAGTCCAGGAGATGAGAGAATCTTTGTCCGACAGAGCCAGCTACTGGAAAGTTTGTTCCTTCATCAGATAGAATGACAGACCTCTCACTCACTTTGATACTGTTGTGCATTGCATTATTGTTTTCAATTAAATCAC
>NW_019202076.1:653-868 GCF_002260705.1 Seriola dumerili
TGCACACAAAATGCAAAGTGCCACAAAATGAAACACTGCATTGAAAATATCATACCGTAAAAACATCTAAAATCCAAGTATTTGCATCAAATACCAAACACTTTTTCAGTATAGTAATTTTTTGGATACACCATGTTCTAAATCTAAAGCTCTTCTGTTTTCCATAGGCTAGTACAATAGTACATTTCCATACAGTGTTCTAAAGTGATCTTCTG
>NW_019202077.1:0-116 GCF_002260705.1 Seriola dumerili
ACTCCCTGACTCCTGCATCTATTCACCTCCTCCACCTCCGCCACCACCTTCACCATCACACCGCTCCTTCTTCTTCTTCTTCTCTTTGACCTCAGCATTGTGCTCCGGTCTGCCTG
>NW_019202078.1:0-104 GCF_002260705.1 Seriola dumerili
CTGCCGCTCCAGACGACCATTGGTTTCCATTCATTACAGCACAATGAGAAAATGAATCAGCACTAGAAATGACATTTATATAAAACTAAATTGTTGCAACAAAT
>NW_019202079.1:0-124 GCF_002260705.1 Seriola dumerili
GGCGGTGCGCAAAAGGGGTCGGGGCAGGCAGTTCTTGGTGGACTGGGAGGGTTATGGTCCAGAGGAACGTTCCTGGGTTCCTGCAAGCTTCATTATGGACCCTGATCTCATCTCTGACTTTTAT
>NW_019202080.1:0-150 GCF_002260705.1 Seriola dumerili
GCCTCCAGTTTTCAGGAGAGTTTTTGTTGTTTCTATTTCATTTTTTGTTACTTCTTTTTCCTCTGTAGCGAGAGTGATTTTCTGTTAACGTTTTATGTAGTCTTTTCCTCCCTTATTGGAGCGATTATTATTTTGGTAATTGTTAAACCA
>NW_019202081.1:0-141 GCF_002260705.1 Seriola dumerili
TAATGTTACTCCTGTAACTTCTAAATGTATTTTAATCAAATATTTGCTAACAAGATCAGTGTTGTGTTCACAACTTGTTACAAGCTCCCCAAGTGGCCGCACAATCAGTGATTGGAGGTTTAAGTGTAAGTGAATCCTCAC
>NW_019202082.1:0-110 GCF_002260705.1 Seriola dumerili
TTTTTGCCTTACTATACTATGACGTTTTTTTTAATATTTATGCCATACTATACTATGACGTTTTTTTTCAATTTCATGCCATACTATACTATGACTTTTTTTTCATTTTT
>NW_019202083.1:0-111 GCF_002260705.1 Seriola dumerili
AACGTCAGCCTGACGTTTATCTTATTTTATTTCTTTACATTTTCAATAATCTGTGACAAACTGATCAATGTAAATATGATGATTTGTGTTTTTATAGATTGAATGATCCAT
>NW_019202084.1:0-108 GCF_002260705.1 Seriola dumerili
ATCAAAAACAGATTAATGCATCAATGTAAGATCAATGATCAAATTAAATAATCAATCATGAAAAAATCAAAAAATAAAACTATTATATTTGACATTTACCTCAAGCAA
>NW_019202085.1:0-229 GCF_002260705.1 Seriola dumerili
GAGATAGAGCAGGAGACAGGCAGAGTCCGCACCCTGACAATCAGTGTCAGCACCCAGACTGATGCTTTTGAAAAGGATACAGAAGAGGGAGGCAATAAACAATACATTTGCACAGGCACTTTGACAGATGACATACTTACCAACCGAGTAATAAACAATGACCATTCATACAGTACATCTGTGGAAGGCATGTCCCCAGCTAGGGCACCATCATCTCAGCAAGATCTCG
>NW_019202086.1:0-108 GCF_002260705.1 Seriola dumerili
CAAGATTGATTTTTTTATGTTACGTGCTTATGTACAAAAAATATATTGTAGATATGGTGGGGTCCAAAGGTCTGAGACACTTTCCCATTCACCTGAATGAGATCATAT
>NW_019202087.1:0-342 GCF_002260705.1 Seriola dumerili
GTCAACAAAGCTAAAGCTAAGACAAGACAAATGTTAGCCGGAGCGCCACCAATGGACGACAACTGGAAGCAGGAACTGCAAAAAATTGTTAAAGAAGCCTTGGACTCCCGGCAGATCTCCGCACCACCTCCAGCTCCCCAAACAACCCCACAGACCCCTCATTACTTCCAGCATGCACCGCAATGGGGAGGCCCAGGGAGAGGAAGAGGAAAAGGAGGAATTTTCTGACCACCGCCAACACTCCAGTGAAACACAGGATGCAATTAGAAGAATTGGTGCACTCCATATCACTACCAGCAGAAGTGGCAGTGATGAAGTGTAAAGGACACCAGAAATTGGATA
>NW_019202088.1:0-142 GCF_002260705.1 Seriola dumerili
TCATTGGTGGATTCTACTCTTGCTGCAGTTACACTACCACGCCTTTCTCTTTGTCCTCATCCACTAACACGTCCTGTTTATGTTCAAACTTGAACAACACACGCTTTGATGGTTTAACCACAGGCAGATACATTTTGTTGAT
>NW_019202089.1:0-135 GCF_002260705.1 Seriola dumerili
TGTGTGTGTGTGTGTGTGTGTGTGTGTGAGATGGGCTGACAGGGCCCTGCGGCCTACTGGGACCCCCCTCACCCCCGCCCCTCGCTCTCCTCCTCCCTCTAGTCCTCCCTTCACTCCCCCTCCAGCCCCCACTCC
>NW_019202090.1:0-241 GCF_002260705.1 Seriola dumerili
ATACAATGATGCTGATAATGTGGTGCTAGAATACATGAAACTCTCGCCTGTTAAACGTAACGCTTCACAATTTTACAAAATTGCTAATTCTTCTCTCAGCAGTGATTCCAACCAGCTAAAGATGATTTGGCAGAGGGACCTTGGTGGGGAGATTGAGGATGAACGATGGGCTGTAATTGTGGCTGACTGTGGAAAACATGTGAGAGAAGTGAGAGGAAAACTTACACAGTACAATGTTTTA
>NW_019202091.1:0-129 GCF_002260705.1 Seriola dumerili
CAGGAGGGCAAGATGATGCAGGAGCCTCACCACAACCTGCTGATGCTGCTGTGTTCTCTTGACGGTCATTGCAGGGTTTTAACATGCACGTGCTACACAGTCTGTCAGACATTTTATCTGCAGAGAGTA
>NW_019202092.1:0-119 GCF_002260705.1 Seriola dumerili
TCTCGTAATATTATGACTTTATTCTCGTAATATGTCTTTTTTTCTTGAAATAATATGATGATATTGTCAAAATTATGACCTTATTCTCGTAATACTACGACTTTATTCTCGTAATATTA
>NW_019202093.1:0-349 GCF_002260705.1 Seriola dumerili
AAACTGTACTAGGTGCAATCCAAAGAGACAGTTATGGGTACCAGACCTTTTTTGCAAACAGAGTGGGAGAGATCCAGAAGTCCACATCAGTTGAAGACTGGAGATGGATTCCAGGTGAGCAAAACATTGCAGACCTCATAACAAGAGGAGCAACCCCAGGAGACCTCAAAGAGGACTCTGTGTGGCAAAATGGACCAGAGTTTCTGAAACAACCTGTGGAAGAGTGGCCGACAAAGTCAGCTAAAGATGTTGCTGCATATGCCAAAGAAGGTATAAACAAGCTCCAAAGGAAATGTTTTACAGCAGCACTAACCCGAGCACAGGTAAAAAGAAACCAACAAGCCTCACC
>NW_019202094.1:0-117 GCF_002260705.1 Seriola dumerili
GTTTTTTTTTTTTCTTTCCGCCATTTCAGTGACACACACAGAGAGAGCAGTTTAGTGCTGCTTTGTTTCCATATTCAATAGTTGAGATTCTGGTTGAAAGAGGATTAAAATAAAAGT
>NW_019202095.1:0-114 GCF_002260705.1 Seriola dumerili
ATAAAAATGTCAAAAAACGTCATAGTATAGTATGGCATGGAATTGTAAAGAAAACGTCATAGTATAGTATGGCTAAAAATGTCAAAAAACTTCATATTGTAGTATGGTATAAAA
>NW_019202096.1:0-319 GCF_002260705.1 Seriola dumerili
CAGCATCTAGACTCCAGGGGAAGATTCCTCTTGTTGCCCAGTATTAACCCACGTGATGTTTCATGTTGATATCTATCCCTCACACAGGCTGCAAACATCCATTCTTCTGTAACTTTACAGTTCTGTTACATTTACTTTTAATAGCTCCCGCCCCTACATTCCTGAAGGAAAGGGGTGTGTCGCAGCATCACTGTATCAGGGCCCGTGGCCACCGTCCCACTCATGCCTTGAAAACGACCCAGAGAAGCGACCTGAAGCGAGGGCCCTCCATTCAATTGTAGTTCACGCTTCTGCTCGGGAATCGGAGGGGAGACTCTTA
>NW_019202097.1:0-6340 GCF_002260705.1 Seriola dumerili
ACTATTTATGTACTATAAATGAGTTTAGACAGGGCTACACCCTCCCCTTTCTAAATGTGTGTATGTCCTCATCACACCTTTTGTCTTTCTTTAACTTGGATGTGCGACTCTTTTTCTCATTTTCTGAGAGCCTGGTGGATGCTTTGTATTTTTTTCTTGTTTCATTGTTGTCCTGGTCTGTAGGGTTTAGCTTGAGTTGAATGACCATACCATGATGCATAATGGTAACTGGCTCACTGATTTGGTAACCAGGTTTTTTCATATGTCAATTTCATGACAGGTTTTGGTTCTCTTCGAGATTTTCGGAGGGTGGAAGAATTGTCACTCTCCCTCCTCGAACTGTTAAAAGAGTTTTCACTTCTGGCTCTGTTTGAAGAGGGCGAGCTTGCTCCCCCTTCTAAATCCTGTTCGTCCTCAACTTCATTATTTGTCTCTTGGGCGTCAGAGTCCATGATAGGAGGGGTAGCTCCTCTGGAGGATCCCTCACTCTCAGTGTCTGTAACTTGTTGATTTTCCCCGGCTTCAAAACTTTCTTCCTCTTCAGAGCTCTCACTGCTTTCATTCTCTCCTGAGTTTTGATTCAGCAATGCCAGTTGTCTCCTGACCTCATCCACATCCAAATCCTGAGGATTACGGACAGTCTCAAACTCTGCGTCTGATGATGCTGTGTCACTTTCTTCAACTAGGTCAGTAGGCTTAGTTGTGTGTAGACTCTGCCGAGTATGTTGTGATCTGGTGACGGGTCTCTGAACGGATCTTGTATCATTTGGAGGGTCAGTCATCCTGACCATGTAACCAATGGGCAATAGGTGGTCGCGATGCAAGGTTTTGACTATACCCGGGTCCCGCTCTGGTTTGACCCTGTACACTGGTAGATTATGCAACTTCTCCACAACAACATAGGGTGTTGATTTCCATCGGTCCTGTAGTTTATGTTTGCCTTTTATCCCAACATTCCGAATGAGGACCCTATCTCCTTTTTCCAAGGGCAAATCCCTCACACGATAGTCATAGTGTGCTTTGTTTTTCAGGTGACTTTTTGTAGCGGCGTCAGATGCCAGTTGGTATGCTCTCTGCAACTCTTTCCTCATCCTGGCAACGTATTGCTGGTAGGAGGATTCACTTTCACCATTTGGTGAGATTCCAAAGCAGATGTCGATGGGCAACCTTGCTTCTCTTCCAAACATGAGACAATATGGTGAATAGCCTGTGGCATCATTTTTTGTACAATTATACGCGTGTACAAGGTAGGCGATATGCTGGCTCCAGCATTGTTTTTTTACAGTGTCCATGGTGCCGAGCATCGCCAGGAGAGTTCTATTGAATCTTTCTGGTTGCGCATCGCCTTGTGGATGGTAGGGGGATGTTCTTGACTTTCGAACTCCCAGCATGGACAAAAGCTCCTTGATCAGTCGACTCTCAAAATCTCTGCCCTGATCAGAGTGTATCCGTGCAGGTAGACCATAGTGTACAAAATACTTCTCCCAAAGTACTTTTGCAACGGTGCTGGCCTTTTGATCCTTGGTAGGAAACGCCTGTGCATAACGTGTGTAGTGATCCGTCACCACCAACACGTTAGCAACACCTTTGGAATCAGGCTCTATCTGTAAGAAGTCAATACAGACTAGATCTAAGGGGCCATTGCTGGTTATTTGATTCAAGGGCGCGGCACGCTGAGGGAGAGTCTTTCTGGAGATACATCTTCCACAGGTTCGAATGTACTGCTCCACCTCAGCTGTCATGCGCGGCCAGTAGAATCTGTCTCGAATCATTTCAGTGGTTCTATCCACTCCCATGTGTCCACACTCATCATGTAAAGATCTTAGCACCATAGGTCGGTATCTGGATGGCAAGACAAGCTGCCTGATCTGTTTTCCACAGGTTTTTTTCTTTACTCGGTAGAGCAATCCATCCTTTGACTCCAGTTTACTGCTTTCACGGAGGAGCAAAACAGTCTCTGGCGAGTCACTTTTCGAGCGAGTAAATCCTTTACTGTTCTCGATTGCTCTCTTTAATGGTCCAATGGTTGGGTCCATATCCTGTGATGTCTGGATATCTTTTGGGGTCAGTTGATCAAGATTTGTTATACTAAGGTTTACGGGGAATACATAAGCTTCTGGTACTGCTGTGTCAGGAGCTCCAAGCTGATCCACAAATCTGTCCGGTACAACCGTGTCTTCTCGGATGCAGGCTCGTTTGCATAGGGCTTTAATGCCCGCAGGTGGGACACTAGCCCACTCTTTAACCTCCTCTGGTGCATACTGTCGAGAAAGCAAGTCAGCGTCAATATTGTGTCGCCCAGGACGATACTGGATGGTGAAGTCATATGTGGCAAGAGCAGCGAGCCAGCGGTGTCCTACTGCACTGAGCTTGGCTGAGGTCAGCACATACGTTAATGGGTTATTGTCCGTTCTTACAATGAACTTTGCACCATACAAGTAATCATGATATTTATCCACGACAGCCCACTTTAGTGCCAGGAATTCCAATTGGTGGACTGGATAGTTGTGCTCTGAATCTTTCAGCTTGCGACTCGCAAAAGCTACTGGTCTGAGACCCTCAGGATATTCCTGGTTCAGAACAGCACCAAGGCCATTCATACTGGCGTCCACATGCAAGATGTAAGTTTTAGTGGGGTCAGCGAATGCCAACACTGGGGCATTTATCAGGCAGTCACGAATTCTCTCAAAAGCATCCTGGCAGGCTTGAGTCCACCGCTCTCCAAAAGGCTCTGATGGTTTAAAGTAGACTTTGCAAGGATCCACACTCCTTTTGGTCTTCGGATCCTGCCACGTGGGTGCGTAACCCTTGGTGAGCTCGGAGAGGGGACGGACGATGGCAGAATAGTTTGCAATAAACCTCCGATAATAACTGCAGAATCCGAGGAATGACTTGAGAGGTTTCAGGTGAGTGGGCGCTTTCCAGTGCTTCACCACTTCCACCTTCTCCGGATCAGTGGATATGCCGTTTGCAGAAACAATATGTCCCACATACTTCACTTTAGGCTGACAGAACTGACATTTGTCTATGGACACCTTCAAACCGATCTCCTCTAGTCTATCCAGCACCTTAAGTAGACGTTGCTCATGCTCTTCAAGCGTTTTGCCAAAGACAATAATATCATCCAAGTACACGACGACCTCTAGGAGATGCATGTCACCGACAGCTTTCTCCATCAAGCGTTGAAACGTTGCAGGAGCTCCAGTGATTCCCTGTGGCATACGTTCAAACTGATAGAACCCGAGAGGACAGATGAACGCAGTTTTTTCTTTGTCCTCCTCAACCATCTCAATCTGGTAGTAGCCACTACGCAGATCTAATACAGAGAACCAATGGCTGCCTGACAAGGAGTCCAGGGCATCATCAATGCGTGGCATTGTGTACTGGTCCGGTGTGGTTCGATTGTTCAGTGTTCTGTAGTCAATACAGATTCTTATGGTCCCATTTTTTTTTCGGACTACGACGATTGGGGAAGCATAGGGGCTACGGGACTCTGTTATAATTCCAGCGGCCAACAGCTGTTGTATGTGCCGCCTCACGTCGTCAATGTCTGCAGGGGCTATTCTCCTTGACCTTTCCCTGAAGGGTCTGGTATCATGCAAACGTATGTGGTGTTTGACCCCTTTTGCCAAACCAACATCCCATTCCTGCAGTGAGAAGACGTTCCGCCTTTCAGCCAACTTCTGCCGAAGCCGGCTCTCCCATTCCTCGGAGATAGGGGAATCTCCAAAATCGAAAAGGTTCGGGTCTATAGTCTCAGCTTTGAGGTCAGATGGTTGGATTGAGGTAACTGTGTCCACAGCATACATCTCGGCAATGACAGTTCCCACTGGTATGGAGGTTGCCTTTTTGGACTCATTCTGCAGGAGGACAGTAAAACTGTTGCTGTCAATATCAGCACCTGGAAGCACACCTGGCTGTACCAGCACACCGGCTGGGAGTGACTGTGCAGTTGGTGTATCAATCAACACAAGACCTTTGGAGGGGACATTCTGTCTGTCTACTTTACAGGTTGCATAATACTTTGTACCTGGAGCGATAGAGAGCGGACCGGGTCCTTTCCACTTTATCTGTCCCAATACTTCATCCTTTGCAAGCTCATCTTTTACTAGCTTCTCATGTGCTCTGACTGGGGCATACACAGACTGAATTCTCATGGAATGGACAGTGTTCTTGTCGCCCTTTATCTTCACCAGCTCCCATAAGCGGCGGAACAGAGATGTGTTAGTGCCGACTAGCACAGGGGCTTGCTGTTGGTATTTTGGCTCACGACAAATCAAGGCGAGTACTTCTATATGCCCTGACACACCAGTGATCTCCTCGGTAAACTCCATCTCTACCACAACATAACCTTTGTAGGGAAATGCTGTATCAGCAAGGCCCCAGAGTCCCAGATTAGAGATTGAAGTTATGGGGACCTCCGACAAGTGCTCGTTATACCAACTTTCGAAAATGATCGTCACATTAGACCCACTGTCGATGAGAGCGTCACAGGACACATCATTGACTTTGATAGTGTGAATAAATGAAGGACCCACAAGACCCTCAGGTAGGTCAGTGTCGTTTTCTGGAACTTCAACCTTGTTGATTCTAGCCACACACTGCTCTTCTGCGGTGGGCTTTGTGTTTTCTTTGGTGGGGTCAGGCACTCCTCGCACAAGACGTATGAGTTTTCTTATGACCTTCTGTGGGTTCTCTGGCGCAGTACATCTGGTAGCTATGTGACCATTTTCTCCACACTTGTAACAGAAATATCCATCAGGGTCATTGGGAGAGGACCCTTTGAAAGGAGCAGGCTTGTGACTGGGAGTTGTTTTGTATTGATGGGGCTGTGTCATGTTTTCTCGCTGAGAGTCTGATGTGTATTTCACTGCCATTACACTCATTTTGCTTTCTAGTGCTTTCACTTGTTTCTTCAGTGACTGTAGTTCACTCTGTGTTTCAGTATCCTGTTTCTTCCTTTCTTTTGGACCCTTGCAAGGACAATCAGATGACAATTTAGGCTGTGGGTTGTTTCTTTCCTCTAACTGGGCTCTCAACCCTTGAATCTGAGCTTGTAGTTCACTCCGAGAGGCTGATTCAGGTTCTTTCTCTTTTTCTGCCTGAATGTTGCGTACACGCTGATGACGCAGGGGTGCTACTTGACTTTGTCTAGCTGACTGGCAGCTTTCCTCTTCAATCACTTCTCGTAGCAGGCGTAGGAATGTAGGGGGGTTATCTCTCCGCTCCCTAAGTTTCAACTGAAGCAACATGAGATCAGAGGTGGATCCTTTGATAAGTTGCTCTACTCGAGCTTTGTTAGCATCGCTAACAGCTAAACCACCTCTCTGCACAACTTTGACAAGTGACCTCTCTACTCTTCGCAGGAACGCAGACAGACACTCACCAGGCTGTTGGTGAAGGGCTCTGAACGACATATAGAGTTCTTCTCCTGACTCTACTGTACCAAAGATACTCTCTATAGCCTCTATATAATCCTGGGGGCTAGCATCAGATTGAGTCATACGCACCGCTTGAATGATCTCCAAAGCGGGCCCTTTAAGACTTTCCAGTATCCGCCGTCGTTTCTCTTTGTCGGAGCACTCACCTTCATCCACTAGGTGTGTTGCCTGCTCCAGCCAGATGTCCAAGGATTCCTCTCCAGCTGGGGTGGGACTGACCCCTGAAAATGTCCTTAAACGTCTGTAAGAGTGGCTATCAGGCTGTTTAGTTGTTCTATCCATTATATCACCAACTGCACGGATAATGGCTTCAGGGTTGCTGTTCACTTCTCTGGGGGAACACAAACCCTGGATATCCTCTAAGGTTCTCCCCTCATCCTGCAGAAATCTGAGCAGTTTCTCTTCAAACTTATCATTCTGAGGCTCAGTGTAGTACACTGTTCTCCAGCCACTTCCGCCACTTATTGGCATTATCTCTGGGGGAATTTTGGTGGGGTCTATCACTTCACGACACTCACACAACACCATGAGTGATTGTTGTTGGGGGTGAAACATTTTGCCCCTAACTACCACTCTCCCCAGGGCTTTGATTGTCTCTGCTGTTTCCGCTATCTCCTCTTTTGAAACCCCTTCAGGCACTCCATATATTAGGAGGGCATGTCTTACATCTACTACCTCTCCTTTGCACCAGTTAACTAGCTCCAGTTGTGAGGGACTGCTCGTTTGGTTTGCCATTATTCCTATGATTATAACTATTGTAGCACGGTATAACTGTATTATTAAAGTTGTGGGGTCCAGTGACTGTTTATTATCAACTATTCAATTTGTATTATTAACAAATCCCAGCGGTGCCTCCATTTATGTAACCCTAGTCCCATGTATCTATGCAAATTTATCAG